>NC_088231.1:1127500-1311497 GCF_036934945.1 Oncorhynchus masou masou | reverse complement strand
TTGACCATGCTTCAGTTCAAATCTTCTGTAGTTCATCTGCTGTGTCTTTCACATTCTGTCTTCTTCAGTCGCGACAGCAAACTGATGTCGAGTTTTTACAAATGAATAAAAGTGCAAAATGAGATACATTCATTTTTTAAAAGAAAATTAAAAAATAAGACTTCAAAAAGAATAAATCATTTACTTTAGTCAAATGGCCGCAAGTGCGTGAATCAAAGTAAATTAATGTTGAAAATACCCATTCAAATAGATCAGTTTTTCAACTAGAGGGAGTGAGACTCAGCATATCCGTCTCAATCCTCCACAGCTGCTGATTTTCCCCTCCATATCTGCAGTGAAAGATGGTGGACCGAGATCGGTTTTTGTCAAACCATGAGACATACCTATAATCGGTCTTCTCACAAAAACATCTCTAGCTTCCGAACCGTTTAACCTACAAATTCGTATGACCACTCTATGGAAAGGGAGACCCTCACGAACACGGTGGTATTCTCAATTTGCCTCTACATCCCCCACAAGTGTCAGGAGACTCGTCTGAAGTCAGAACCGTCTATGTGCCAACTTCTTTTTGTAGAATCCAAAATCTTTGGGCTACAAACCAATGTGACCCCACTTGTCGCAATGTTCTCCGTTTTGCCCTACGTTCCCCACAAGTGTCACGGGACTAATCTGAAGGTAACCTGTAGTGATTAAAATGATAGATTTTTTAACCAGGGACCTCTCCTAACCTAAGCCATAATCATACCCCTAAACCAACAATCTGTTTGGTCAAAGAATTATCACTTTCCACAAAAATGACAGTCAAGATATGAGTCGATGTCTCCATGTTGCCAATGAGCTTCAAATAGCATTGGTGGTATAGTGGTGAGCATAGCTGCCTTCCAAGCAGTTGACCCGGGTTCGATTCCCGGCCAATGCAGAGGAAGAGAAATTCATCTCTTTTAGGGGCTGGATGTCATTTCAAGTGTACGACATTTGAATCATTATCGTTGTTCGTGGAAGTCAGAATTGCTCCAACATTCTGCAGGTTGTCAAAAATAATAAAAGTTGTGCGATGTTGAACCAACAAGTGCATATCAAAATAGATTTGCAGTCCATCGCCAAAACCATTCAGCCACCTTGTCCTGCGCCCAAGAGGTGATAGTTTTATTCGTTCCGACCAGTGGCCCATATAGTCTTCTCACAAAAACATCTCTGCTTCCGAACCGTTTAACCTACAAATTCGTATGACCAAAACTCTATGGAAAGGAGACCCTCCTTGAACACGGTGGTATTCTCAATTTTTCTCTACATCCCCCACAAGTGTCAGGAGACTCGTCTGAAGTCAGAACCGTCTATGTGCCAACTTCTTTTTGTAGAATCCAAAATCTTTGGGCTACAAACCAATGTGACCCACTTGTCGCAATGTTCTCCGTTTTGCCCCTCGTTCCCCACAAGTGTCACGGGACTAATCTGAAGGTAACCTGTAGTGATTAAAATGATAGATTTTTTAACCCAGGGACCTCTCGCAACCTAAGCCATAATCATACCCCTAAACCAACGATCTGTTTGGTCAAAGAATTATCACTTTCCACAAAAATGACAGTCAAGATATGAGTCGATGTCTCCATGTTGCCAATGAGCTTCAAACAGCATTGGTGGTATAGTGGTGAGCATAGCTGCCTTCCAAGCAGTTGACCCGGGTTCGATTCCCGGCCAATGCAGAGAAGAAAATTCATCTCTTTTAGGGGCTGGATGTCATTTCAAGTGTACGACATTTGAATCATTATCGTTGTTCGTGGAAGTCAGAATTGCTCCAACATTCTGCAGGTTGTCAAAAATAATAAAAGTTGTGCGATGTTGAACCAACAAGTGCATATCAAAATAGATTTGCAGTCCATCGCCAAAACCATTCAGCCACCCTTGTCCTGCGCCCAAGAGGTGATAGTTGGCGTTCCGACCAGTGGCCCATATAGTCTTCTCACAAAAACATCTCTAGCTTCCGAACCGTTTAACCTACAAATTCGTATGACCACTCTATGGAAAGGGGAGACCCTCATGAACACGGTGGTATTCTCAATTTTCTCTACATCCCCCACAAGTGTCAGGAGACTCGTCTGAAGTCAGAACCGTCTATGTGCCAACTTCTTTTTGTAGAATCCAAAATCTTTGGGCTACAAACCAATGTGACCCACTTGTGCAATGTTCTCCGTTTTGCCCTACGTTCCCCACAAGTGTCACGGGACTAATCTGAAGGTAACCTGTAGTGATTAAAATTATAGATTTTAACCAGGGACCTCTCCCAGATAGCCATAATCATGCCCTAAACCAACGATCTGTTTGGTCAAAGAATTATCACTTTCCACAAAAATAGACCATTACGAAAATGGTCGATGTCTAGATGTTGCCAATGAGCTTCAAATAGCATTGGTGGTATTGTGAGCATAGCTGCCTTCCAAGGAGTTGACCTGGGTTCGATTCCCTTGCCAATGCAGATGAAAGAGAAAGTCATCTCTTTTAGGGGGCTGGATGTCATTTCAAGTGACCTATCGACATTTGAATCATTATCGTTTGTTCGTGGAAGTCCAAGGTGCTCCAACATTCTGCAGGTTGGCAAAAATAATTAAAGTTGTGCGATGTTGAACCAACAAGTGCATATCAAAATAGATTTGCAGTCCATCGTTAAAACCATTCAGCCACCTTGTCCTGCGCCAAGAGGTGATAGTTGGCGTTCCGACCAGTGGCCCAAGATCTGCATGTCTGAGCTTATTCAAGGATCTGCAAAAGGGCTCATCCGGGATTTGAACCCGGGACCTCTCACACCCGAAGCGAGAATCATACCCCTAGACCAACGAGCCTTATGCCAAAAGGTATTTTTTTGCTTTCTGCAGCAATGACAGTGAAGATATCAAATCAAAATCAAATCAAATCAAATTTATTTATATAGCCCTTCGTACATCAGCTGATATCTCAAAGTGCTGTACAGAAACCCAGCCTAAAACCCCAAACAGCAAGCAATGCAGGTGACTTTGAAACGGTGGCTAGGAAAAACTCCTAGAAATGCCAAAACCTAGGAAGAAACCCTAGAGAGGAACCAGGCTATGTGGGGTGGCCAGTCCTCTTCTGGCTGTGCCGTCAGATTATAACAGAACATGGCCAAGATGTTCAAATGTTCATAAATGACCAGCATGGTCGAATAATAATAAGGCAGAACAGTTGAAACTGGAGCAGCAGCACGGCCAGGTGGACTGGGGACAGCAAGGAGTCATCATGTCAAGTAGTCCTGGGGCATGGTCCTAGGGCTCAAGTCCAGTTGAAACTGGAGCAGCAGCACGGCCAGGTGGACTGGGGACAGCAAGGAGTCATCATGTCAGGTAGTCCTGGGGCATGGTCCTAGGGCTCAGGTCCTCCGAGAGAGAGAAGGAAGAATTAGAGAACGCACACTTAGATTCACACAGGACACCGATTGGACAGGAAGAAGTACTCAGATATAACAAACTGACCCCAGCCCCCGACGACATAAACTACTGCAGCATAAATACTGAAGCTGAGACAGTCGATTGCGTGTCCACGGTGCTTGGAACGATTGAACATCATGTGAGTGTTTTGTGCTTTACTTGTGAGCATAACAGTCTTCCAAACTCTTGACCATGCTTCAGTTCAAATCTTCTGTAGTTCATCTGCTGTGTCTTTCACATTCTGTCTTCTTCAGTCGCGACAGCAAACTGATGTCGAGTTTTTACAAATGAATAAAGTGCAAAATGAGATACATTCATTTTTTTAAAGAGAAAATTAAAAAATAAGACTTCAAAAAGAATGGAAATCATTTACTTTGAGTCAAATGACGCAAGGGTACGTGAATCAAAGTAAATTAATGTTGAAAATACCCATTCAAATAGATCAGTTTTCAACTAGAGGGAGTGAGACTCAGCATATCCGTCTCAATCCTCCACAGCTGCTGATTTTCCCCTCCATATCTGCAGTGAAAGATGGTGGACCGAGATCGGTTTTTGTCAAACCATGAGACATACCTATAATCGGTCTTCTCACAAAAACATCTCTAGCTTCCGAACCGTTTAACCTACAAATTCGTATGACCACTCTATGGAAAGGGGAGACTCTCACGAACACGGTGGTATTCTCAATTTGCCTCTACATCCCCCACAAGTGTCAGGAGACTCGTCTGAAGTCAGAACCGTCTATGTGCCAACTTCTGTTTGTAGAATCCAAAATCTTTGGGCTACAAACCAATGTGACCCCACTTGTCGCAATGTTCTCCGTTTTGCCCTACGTTCCCCACAAGTGTCACGGGACTAATCTGAAGGTAACCTGTAGTGATTAAAATGATAGATTTTTTAACCAGGGACCTCTCGCAACCTAAGCCATAATCATACCCCTAAACCAACGATCTGTTTGGTCAAAGAATTATCACTTTCCACAAAAATGACAGTCAAGATATGAGTCGATGTCTCCATGTTGCCAATGAGCTTCAAATAGCATTGGTGGTATAGTGGTGAGCATAGCTGCCTTCCAAGCAGTTGACCCGGGTTCGATTCCCGGCCAATGCAGAGGAAGAGAAATTCATCTCTTTTAGGGGCTGGATGTCATTTCAAGTGTACGACATTTGAATCATTATCGTTGTTCGTGGAAGTCAGAATTGCTCCAACATTCTGCAGGTTGTCAAAAATAATAAAAGTTGTGCGATGTTGAACCAACAAGTGCATATCAAAATAGATTTGCAGTCCATCGCCAAAACCATTCAGCCACCTTGTCCTGCGCCCAAGAGGTGATAGTTGGCGTTCCGACCAGTGGCCCATATAGTCTTCTCACAAAAACATCTCTAGCTTCCGAACCGTTTAACCTACAAATTCGTATGACCACTCTATGGAAAGGGGAGACCCTCACGAACACGGTGGTATTCTCAATTTTTCTCTACATCCCCCACAAGTGTCAGGAGACTCGTCTGAAGTCAGAACCGTCTATGTGCCAACTTCTTTTTGTAGAATCCAAAATCTTTGGGCTACAAACCAATGTGACCCCACTTGTCGCAATGTTCTCCGTTTTGCCCTACGTTCCCCACAAGTGTCACGGGACTAATCTGAAGGTAACCTGTAGTGATTAAAATTATAGATTTTTTAACCAGGGACCTCTCCTAACCTTAGCCATAATCATACCCCTAAACCAACGATCTGTTTGGTCAAAGAATTATCACTTTCCACAAAAATGACGGTCACGATATGAGTCGATGTCTCCATGTTGCCAATGAGCTTCAAATAGCATTGGTGGTATAGTGGTGAGCATAGCTGCCTTCCAAGCAGTTGACCTGGGTTCGATTCCCTTGCCAATGCAGATGAAGAGAAAGTCATCTCTTTTAGGGGCTGGATGTCATTTCAAGTGTACGACATTTGAATCATTATCGTTGTTCGTGGAAGTCAGAATTGCTCCAACATTCTGCAGGTTGGCAAAAATAATTAAAGTTGTGCGATGTTGAACCAACAAGTGCATATCAAAATAGATTTGCAGTCCATCGCCAAAACCATTCAGCCACCTTGTCCTGCGCCCAAGAGGTGATAGTTGGCGTTCCGACCAGTGGCCCAAGATCTGCATGTCTGAGCTTATTCAAGGATCTGCAAAGGGCTCATCCGGGATTTGAACCCGGGACCTCTCACACCCCCAGCGAGAATCATACCCCTAGACCAACGAGCCTTATGCCAAAAGGTATTTTTTTGCTTTCTGCAGCAATGACAGTGAAGATATCGATTGACGTGTCCACGGTGCTTGGAACGATTGAACATCATGTGAGTGTTTTGTGCTTTACTTGTGAGCATAACAGTCTTCCAAACTCTTGACCATGCTTCAGTTCAAATCTTCTGTAGTTCATCTGCTGTGTCTTTCACATTCTGTCTTCTTCAGTCGCGACAGCAAACTGATGTCGAGTTTTTACAAATGAATAAAGTGCAAAATGAGATACATTCATTTTTTAAAAGAGAAAATTAAAAATAGGACTTCAAAAAGAATGGAAATCATTTACTTTGAGTCAAATGACGCAAGGGTACGTGAATCAAAGTAAATTAATGTTGAAAATACCCATTCAAATAGATCAGTTTTCAACTAGAGGGAGTGAGACTCAGCATATCCGTCTCAATCCTCCACAGCTGCTGATTTTCCCCTCCATATCTGCAGTGAAAGATGGTGGACCGAGATCGGTTTTTGTCAAACCATGAGACATACCTATAATCGGTCTTCTCACAAAAACATCTCTAGCTTCCGAACCGTTTAACCTACAAATTCGTATGACCACTCTATGGAAAGGGGAGACTCTCACGAACACGGTGGTATTCTCAATTTGCCTCTACATCCCCCACAAGTGTCAGGAGACTCGTCTGAAGTCAGAACCGTCTATGTGCCAACTTCTGTTTGTAGAATCCAAAATCTTTGGGCTACAAACCAATGTGACCCCACTTGTCGCAATGTTCTCCGTTTTGCCCTACGTTCCCCACAAGTGTCACGGGACTAATCTGAAGGTAACCTGTAGTGATTAAAATGATAGATTTTTTAACCAGGGACCTCTCGCAACCTAAGCCATAATCATACCCCTAAACCAACGATCTGTTTGGTCAAAGAATTATCACTTTCCACAAAAATGACAGTCAAGATATGAGTCGATGTCTCCATGTTGCCAATGAGCTTCAAATAGCATTGGTGGTATAGTGGTGAGCATAGCTGCCTTCCAAGCAGTTGACCTGGGTTCGATTCCCGGCCAATGCAGAGGAAGAGAAATTCATCTCTTTTAGGGGCTGGATGTCATTTCAAGTGTACGACATTTGAATCATTATCGTTGTTCGTGGAAGTCAGAATTGCTCCAACATTCTGCAGGTTGTCAAAAATAATAAAAGTTGTGCGATGTTGAACCAACAAGTGCATATCAAAATAGATTTGCAGTCCATCGCCAAAACCATTCAGCCACCTTGTCCTGCGCCCAAGAGGTGATAGTTGGCGTTCCGACCAGTGGCCCATATAGTCTTCTCACAAAAACATCTCTAGCTTCCGAACCGTTTAACCTACAAATTCCTATGACCACTCTATGGAAAGGGGAGACCCTCACGAACACGGTGGTATTCTCAATTTTTCTCTACATCCCCCACAAGTGTCAGGAGACTCGTCTGAAGTCAGAACCGTCTATGTGCCAACTTCTGTTTGTAGAATCCAAAATCTTTGGGCTACAAACCAATGTGACCCCACTTGTCGCAATGTTCTCCGTTTTGCCCTACGTTCCCCACAAGTGTCACGGGACTAATCTGAAGGTAACCTGTAGTGATTAAAATGATAGATTTTTTAACCAGGGACCTCTCGCAACCTAAGCCATAATCATACCCCTAAACCAACGATCTGTTTGGTCAAAGAATTATCACTTTCCACAAAAATGACAGTCAAGATATGAGTCGATGTCTCCATGTTGCCAATGAGCTTCAAATAGCATTGGTGGTATAGTGGTGAGCATAGCTGCCTTCCAAGCAGTTGACCTGGGTTCGATTCCCTTGCCAATGCAGAGGAAGAGAAAGTCATCTCTTTTAGGGGCTGGATGTCATTTCAAGTGTACGACATTTGAATCATTATCGTTGTTCGTGGAAGTCAGAATTGCTCCAACATTCTGCAGGTTGTCAAAAATAATAAAAGTTGTGCGATGTTGAACCAACAAGTGCATATCAAAATAGATTTGCAGTCCATCGCCAAAACCATTCAGCCACCTTGTCCTGCGCCCAAGAGGTGATAGTTGGCGTTCCGACCAGTGGCCCATATAGTCTTCTCACAAAAACATCTCTAGCTTCCGAACCGTTTAACCTACAAATTCCTATGACCACTCTATGGAAAGGGGAGACCCTCACGAACACGGTGGTATTCTCAATTTTCTCTACATCCCCCACAAGTGTCAGGAGACTCGTCTGAAGTCAGAACCGTCTATGTGCCAACTTCTGTTTGTAGAATCCAAAATCTTTGGGCTACAAACCAATGTGACCCCACTTGTCGCAATGTTCTCCGTTTTGCCCTACGTTCCCCACAAGTGTCACGGGACTAATCTGAAGGTAACCTGTAGTGATTAAAATGATAGATTTTTTAACCAGGGACCTCTCGCAACCTAAGCCATAATCATACCCCTAAACCAACGATCTGTTTGGTCAAAGAATTATCACTTTCCACAAAAATGACAGTCAAGATATGAGTCGATGTCTCCATGTTGCCAATGAGCTTCAAATAGCATTGGTGGTATAGTGGTGAGCATAGCTGCCTTCCAAGCAGTTGACCTGGGTTCGATTCCCTTGCCAATGCAGAGGAAGAGAAAGTCATCTCTTTTAGGGGCTGGATGTCATTTCAAGTGTACGACATTTGAATCATTATCGTTGTTCGTGGAAGTCAGAATTGCTCCAACATTCTGCAGGTTGTCAAAAATAATAAAAGTTGTGCGATGTTGAACCAACAAGTGCATATCAAAATAGATTTGCAGTCCATCGCCAAAACCATTCAGCCACCTTGTCCTGCGCCCAAGAGGTGATAGTTGGCGTTCCGACCAGTGGCCCATATAGTCTTCTCACAAAAACATCTCTAGCTTCCGAACCGTTTAACCTACAAATTCCTATGACCACTCTATGGAAAGGGGAGACCCTCACGAACACGGTGGTATTCTCAATTTTTCTCTACATCCCCCACAAGTGTCAGGAGACTCGTCTGAAGTCAGAACCGTCTATGTGCCAACTTCTGTTTGTAGAATCCAAAATCTTTGGGCTACAAACCAATGTGACCCCACTTGTCGCAATGTTCTCCGTTTTGCCCTACGTTCCCCACAAGTGTCACGGGACTAATCTGAAGGTAACCTGTAGTGATTAAAATGATAGATTTTTTAACCAGGGACCTCTCGCAACCTAAGCCATAATCATACCCCTAAACCAACGATCTGTTTGGTCAAAGAATTATCACTTTCCACAAAAATGACAGTCAAGATATGAGTCGATGTCTCCATGTTGCCAATGAGCTTCAAATAGCATTGGTGGTATAGTGGTGAGCATAGCTGCCTTCCAAGCAGTTGACCCGGGTTCGATTCCCGGCCAATGCAGAGGAAGAGAAAGTCATCTCTTTTAGGGGCTGGATGTCATTTCAAGTGTACGACATTTGAATCATTATCGTTGTTCGTGGAAGTCAGAATTGCTCCAACATTCTGCAGGTTGTCAAAAATAATAAAAGTTGTGCGATGTTGAACCAACAAGTGCATATCAAAATAGATTTGCAGTCCATCGCCAAAACCATTCAGCCACCTTGTCCTGCGCCCAAGAGGTGATAGTTGGCGTTCCGACCAGTGGCCCATATATCTTCATCTCTAGCTTCCAAGGATTAACTGCAAATTCCTATGGCCACTCATCCGGGATTTGAACCCGGGGTACTCTCTCACATCCCCCAGCGAGAATCATACCCCTAGACCAACGAGCCTTATGCCAAAAGGTATTTTTTGCTTTCTGCAGCAATGACAGTGAAGATATCGATTGACGTGTCCACGGTGCTTGGAACGATTGAACATCATGTGAGTGTTTTGTGCTTTACTTGTGAGCATAACAGTCTTCCAAACTCTTGACCATGCTTCAGTTCAAATCTTCTGTAGTTCATCTGCTGTGTCTTTCACATTCTGTCTTCTTCAGTCGCGACAGCAAACTGATGTCGAGTTTTTACAAATGAATAAAGTGCAAAATGAGATACATTCATTTTTTAAAAGAGAAAATTAAAAAATAAGACTTCAAAAAGAATGGAAATCATTTACTTTGAGTCAAATGACGCAAGGGTACGTGAATCAAAGTAAATTAATGTTGAAAATACCCATTCAAATAGATCAGTTTTCAACTAGAGGGAGTTGAGACTCAGCATATCCGTCTCAATCCTCCACAGCTGCTGATTTTCCCCTCCATATCTGCAGTGAAAGATGGTGGACCGAGATCGGTTTTTGTCAAACCATGAGACATACCTATAATCGGTCTTCTCACAAAAACATCTCTAGCTTCCGAACCGTTTAACCTACAAATTCGTATGACCACTCTATGGAAAGGGGAGACCCTCACGAACACGGTGGTATTCTCAATTTGCCTCTACATCCCCCACAAGTGTCAGGAGACTCGTCTGAAGTCAGAACCGTCTATGTGCCAACTTCTGTTTGTAGAATCCAAAATCTTTGGGCTACAAACCAATGTGACCCCACTTGTCGCAATGTTCTCCGTTTTGCCCTACGTTCCCCACAAGTGTCACGGGACTAATCTGAAGGTAACCTGTAGTGATTAAAATGATAGATTTTTTAACCAGGGACCTCTCGCAACCTAAGCCATAATCATACCCCTAAACCAACGATCTGTTTGGTCAAAGAATTATCACTTTCCACAAAAATGACAGTCAAGATATGAGTCGATGTCTCCATGTTGCCAATGAGCTTCAAATAGCATTGGTGGTATAGTGGTGAGCATAGCTGCCTTCCAAGCAGTTGACCTGGGTTCGATTCCCGGCCAATGCAGAGGAAGAGAAAGTCATCTCTTTTAGGGGCTGGATGTCATTTCAAGTGTACGACATTTGAATCATTATCGTTGTTCGTGGAAGTCAGAATTGCTCCAACATTCTGCAGGTTGTCAAAAATAATAAAAGTTGTGCGATGTTGAACCAACAAGTGCATATCAAAATAGATTTGCAGTCCATCGCCAAAACCATTCAGCCACCTTGTCCTGCGCCCAAGAGGTGATAGTTGGCGTTCCGACCAGTGGCCCATATAGTCTTCTCACAAAAACATCTCTAGCTTCCGAACCGTTTAACCTACAAATTCCTATGACCACTCTATGGAAAGGGGAGACCCTCACGAACACGGTGGTATTCTCAATTTTTCTCTACATCCCCCACAAGTGTCAGGAGACTCGTCTGAAGTCAGAACCGTCTATGTGCCAACTTCTGTTTGTAGAATCCAAAATCTTTGGGCTACAAACCAATGTGACCCCACTTGTCGCAATGTTCTCCGTTTTGCCCTACGTTCCCCACAAGTGTCACGGGACTAATCTGAAGGTAACCTGTAGTGATTAAAATGATAGATTTTTTAACCAGGGACCTCTCGCAACCTAAGCCATAATCATACCCCTAAACCAACGATCTGTTTGGTCAAAGAATTATCACTTTCCACAAAAATGACAGTCAAGATATGAGTCGATGTCTCCATGTTGCCAATGAGCTTCAAATAGCATTGGTGGTATAGTGGTGAGCATAGCTGCCTTCCAAGCAGTTGACCTGGGTTCGATTCCCTTGCCAATGCAGAGGAAGAGAAAGTCATCTCTTTTAGGGGCTGGATGTCATTTCAAGTGTACGACATTTGAATCATTATCGTTGTTCGTGGAAGTCAGAATTGCTCCAACATTCTGCAGGTTGTCAAAAATAATAAAAGTTGTGCGATGTTGAACCAACAAGTGCATATCAAAATAGATTTGCAGTCCATCGCCAAAACCATTCAGCCACCTTGTCCTGCGCCCAAGAGGTGATAGTTGGCGTTCCGACCAGTGGCCCATATAGTCTTCTCACAAAAACATCTCTAGCTTCCGAACCGTTTAACCTACAAATTCCTATGACCACTCTATGGAAAGGGGAGACCCTCACGAACACGGTGGTATTCTCAATTTTTCTCTACATCCCCCACAAGTGTCAGGAGACTCGTCTGAAGTCAGAACCGTCTATGTGCCAACTTCTGTTTGTAGAATCCAAAATCTTTGGGCTACAAACCAATGTGACCCCACTTGTCGCAATGTTCTCCGTTTTGCCCTACGTTCCCCACAAGTGTCACGGGACTAATCTGAAGGTAACCTGTAGTGATTAAAATGATAGATTTTTTAACCAGGGACCTCTCGCAACCTAAGCCATAATCATACCCCTAAACCAACGATCTGTTTGGTCAAAGAATTATCACTTTCCACAAAAATGACAGTCAAGATATGAGTCGATGTCTCCATGTTGCCAATGAGCTTCAAATAGCATTGGTGGTATAGTGGTGAGCATAGCTGCCTTCCAAGCAGTTGACCTGGGTTCGATTCCCTTGCCAATGCAGAGGAAGAGAAAGTCATCTCTTTTAGGGGCTGGATGTCATTTCAAGTGTACGACATTTGAATCATTATCGTTGTTCGTGGAAGTCAGAATTGCTCCAACATTCTGCAGGTTGTCAAAAATAATAAAAGTTGTGCGATGTTGAACCAACAAGTGCATATCAAAATAGATTTGCAGTCCATCGCCAAAACCATTCAGCCACCTTGTCCTGCGCCCAAGAGGTGATAGTTGGCGTTCCGACCAGTGGCCCATATAGTCTTCTCACAAAAACATCTCTAGCTTCCGAACCGTTTAACCTACAAATTCCTATGACCACTCTATGGAAAGGGGAGACCCTCACGAACACGGTGGTATTCTCAATTTTTCTCTACATCCCCCACAAGTGTCAGGAGACTCGTCTGAAGTCAGAACCGTCTATGTGCCAACTTCTGTTTGTAGAATCCAAAATCTTTGGGCTACAAACCAATGTGACCCCACTTGTCGCAATGTTCTCCGTTTTGCCCTACGTTCCCCACAAGTGTCACGGGACTAATCTGAAGGTAACCTGTAGTGATTAAAATGATAGATTTTTTAACCAGGGACCTCTCGCAACCTAAGCCATAATCATACCCCTAAACCAACGATCTGTTTGGTCAAAGAATTATCACTTTCCACAAAAATGACAGTCAAGATATGAGTCGATGTCTCCATGTTGCCAATGAGCTTCAAATAGCATTGGTGGTATAGTGGTGAGCATAGCTGCCTTCCAAGCAGTTGACCTGGGTTCGATTCCCTTGCCAATGCAGAGGAAGAGAAAGTCATCTCTTTTAGGGGCTGGATGTCATTTCAAGTGTACGACATTTGAATCATTATCGTTGTTCGTGAAGTCAGAATTGCTCCAACATTCTGCAGGTTGTCAAAAATAATAAAAGTTGTGCGATGTTGAACCAACAAGTGCATATCAAAATAGATTTGCAGTCCATCGCCAAAACCATTCAGCCACCTTGTCCTGCGCCCAAGAGGTGATAGTTGGCGTTCCGACCAGTGGCCCATATAGTCTTCTCACAAAAACATCTCTAGCTTCCGAACCGTTTAACCTACAAATTCCTATGACCACTCTATGGAAAGGGGAGACCCTCACGAACACGGTGGTATTCTCAATTTTTCTCTACATCCCCCACAAGTGTCAGGAGACTCGTCTGAAGTCAGAACCGTCTATGTGCCAACTTCTGTTTGTAGAATCCAAAATCTTTGGGCTACAAACCAATGTGACCCCACTTGTCGCAATGTTCTCCGTTTTGCCCTACGTTCCCCACAAGTGTCACGGGACTAATCTGAAGGTAACCTGTAGTGATTAAAATGATAGATTTTTTAACCAGGGACCTCTCGCAACCTAAGCCATAATCATACCCCTAAACCAACGATCTGTTTGGTCAAAGAATTATCACTTTCCACAAAAATGACAGTCAAGATATGAGTCGATGTCTCCATGTTGCCAATGAGCTTCAAATAGCATTGGTGGTATAGTGGTGAGCATAGCTGCCTTCCAAGCAGTTGACCTGGGTTCGATTCCCTTGCCAATGCAGAGGAAGAGAAAGTCATCTCTTTTAGGGGCTGGATGTCATTTCAAGTGTACGACATTTGAATCATTATCGTTGTTCGTGGAAGTCAGAATTGCTCCAACATTCTGCAGGTTGTCAAAAATAATAAAAGTTGTGCGATGTTGAACCAACAAGTGCATATCAAAATAGATTTGCAGTCCATCGCCAAAACCATTCAGCCACCTTGTCCTGCGCCCAAGAGGTGATAGTTGGCGTTCCGACCAGTGGCCCATATAGTCTTCTCACAAAAACATCTCTAGCTTCCGAACCGTTTAACCTACAAATTCCTATGACCACTCTATGGAAAGGGGAGACCCTCACGAACACGGTGGTATTCTCAATTTTTCTCTACATCCCCCACAAGTGTCAGGAGACTCGTCTGAAGTCAGAACCGTCTATGTGCCAACTTCTGTTTGTAGAATCCAAAATCTTTGGGCTACAAACCAATGTGACCCCACTTGTCGCAATGTTCTCCGTTTTGCCCTACGTTCCCCACAAGTGTCACGGGACTAATCTGAAGGTAACCTGTAGTGATTAAAATGATAGATTTTTTAACCAGGGACCTCTCGCAACCTAAGCCATAATCATACCCCTAAACCAACGATCTGTTTGGTCAAAGAATTATCACTTTCCACAAAAATGACAGTCAAGATATGAGTCGATGTCTCCATGTTGCCAATGAGCTTCAAATAGCATTGGTGGTATAGTGGTGAGCATAGCTGCCTTCCAAGCAGTTGACCTGGGTTCGATTCCCTTGCCAATGCAGAGGAAGAGAAAGTCATCTCTTTTAGGGGCTGGATGTCATTTCAAGTGTACGACATTTGAATCATTATCGTTGTTCGTGGAAGTCAGAATTGCTCCAACATTCTGCAGGTTGTCAAAAATAATAAAAGTTGTGCGATGTTGAACCAACAAGTGCATATCAAAATAGATTTGCAGTCCATCGCCAAAACCATTCAGCCACCTTGTCCTGCGCCCAAGAGGTGATAGTTGGCGTTCCGACCAGTGGCCCATATAGTCTTCTCACAAAAACATCTCTAGCTTCCGAACCGTTTAACCTACAAATTCCTATGACCACTCTATGGAAAGGGGAGACCCTCACGAACACGGTGGTATTCTCAATTTTTCTCTACATCCCCCACAAGTGTCAGGAGACTCGTCTGAAGTCAGAACCGTCTATGTGCCAACTTCTGTTTGTAGAATCCAAAATCTTTGGGCTACAAACCAATGTGACCCCACTTGTCGCAATGTTCTCCGTTTTGCCCTACGTTCCCCACAAGTGTCACGGGACTAATCTGAAGGTAACCTGTAGTGATTAAAATGATAGATTTTTTAACCAGGGACCTCTCGCAACCTAAGCCATAATCATACCCCTAAACCAACGATCTGTTTGGTCAAAGAATTATCACTTTCCACAAAAATGACAGTCAAGATATGAGTCGATGTCTCCATGTTGCCAATGAGCTTCAAATAGCATTGGTGGTATAGTGGTGAGCATAGCTGCCTTCCAAGCAGTTGACCTGGGTTCGATTCCCTTGCCAATGCAGAGGAAGAGAAAGTCATCTCTTTTAGGGGCTGGATGTCATTTCAAGTGTACGACATTTGAATCATTATCGTTGTTCGTGGAAGTCAGAATTGCTCCAACATTCTGCAGGTTGTCAAAAATAATAAAAGTTGTGCGATGTTGAACCAACAAGTGCATATCAAAATAGATTTGCAGTCCATCGCCAAAACCATTCAGCCACCTTGTCCTGCGCCCAAGAGGTGATAGTTGGCGTTCCGACCAGTGGCCCATATAGTCTTCTCACAAAAACATCTCTAGCTTCCGAACCGTTTAACCTACAAATTCCTATGACCACTCTATGGAAAGGGGAGACCCTCACGAACACGGTGGTATTCTCAATTTTTCTCTACATCCCCCACAAGTGTCAGGAGACTCGTCTGAAGTCAGAACCGTCTATGTGCCAACTTCTGTTTGTAGAATCCAAAATCTTTGGGCTACAAACCAATGTGACCCCACTTGTCGCAATGTTCTCCGTTTTGCCCTACGTTCCCCACAAGTGTCACGGGACTAATCTGAAGGTAACCTGTAGTGATTAAAATGATAGATTTTTTAACCAGGGACCTCTCGCAACCTAAGCCATAATCATACCCCTAAACCAACGATCTGTTTGGTCAAAGAATTATCACTTTCCACAAAAATGACAGTCAAGATATGAGTCGATGTCTCCATGTTGCCAATGAGCTTCAAATAGCATTGGTGGTATAGTGGTGAGCATAGCTGCTTCCAAGCAGTTGACCTGGGTTCGATTCCCTTGCCAATGCAGAGGAAGAGAAAGTCATCTCTTTTAGGGGCTGGATGTCATTTCAAGTGTACGACATTTGAATCATTATCGTTGTTCGTGGAAGTCAGAATTGCTCCAACATTCTGCAGGTTGTCAAAAATAATAAAAGTTGTGCGATGTTGAACCAACAAGTGCATATCAAAATAGATTTGCAGTCCATCGCCAAAACCATTCAGCCACCTTGTCCTGCGCCCAAGAGGTGATAGTTGGCGTTCCGACCAGTGGCCCATATAGTCTTCTCACAAAAACATCTCTAGCTTCCGAACCGTTTAACCTACAAATTCCTATGACCACTCTATGGAAAGGGGAGACCCTCACGAACACGGTGGTATTCTCAATTTTTCTCTACATCCCCCACAAGTGTCAGGAGACTCGTCTGAAGTCAGAACCGTCTATGTGCCAACTTCTGTTTGTAGAATCCAAAATCTTTGGGCTACAAACCAATGTGACCCCACTTGTCGCAATGTTCTCCGTTTTGCCCTACGTTCCCCACAAGTGTCACGGGACTAATCTGAAGGTAACCTGTAGTGATTAAAATGATAGATTTTTTAACCAGGGACCTCTCGCAACCTAAGCCATAATCATACCCCTAAACCAACGATCTGTTTGGTCAAAGAATTATCACTTTCCACAAAAATGACAGTCAAGATATGAGTCGATGTCTCCATGTTGCCAATGAGCTTCAAATAGCATTGGTGGTATAGTGGTGAGCATAGCTGCCTTCCAAGCAGTTGACCTGGGTTCGATTCCCTTGCCAATGCAGAGGAAGAGAAAGTCATCTCTTTTAGGGGCTGGATGTCATTTCAAGTGTACGACATTTGAATCATTATCGTTGTTCGTGGAAGTCAGAATTGCTCCAACATTCTGCAGGTTGTCAAAAATAATAAAAGTTGTGCGATGTTGAACCAACAAGTGCATATCAAAATAGATTTGCAGTCCATCGCCAAAACCATTCAGCCACCTTGTCCTGCGCCCAAGAGGTGATAGTTGGCGTTCCGACCAGTGGCCCATATAGTCTTCTCACAAAAACATCTCTAGCTTCCGAACCGTTTAACCTACAAATTCCTATGACCACTCTATGGAAAGGGGAGACCCTCACGAACACGGTGGTATTCTCAATTTTTCTCTACATCCCCCACAAGTGTCAGGAGACTCGTCTGAAGTCAGAACCGTCTATGTGCCAACTTCTGTTTGTAGAATCCAAAATCTTTGGGCTACAAACCAATGTGACCCCACTTGTCGCAATGTTCTCCGTTTTGCCCTACGTTCCCCACAAGTGTCACGGGACTAATCTGAAGGTAACCTGTAGTGATTAAAATGATAGATTTTTTAACCAGGGACCTCTCGCAACCTAAGCCATAATCATACCCCTAAACCAACGATCTGTTTGGTCAAAGAATTATCACTTTCCACAAAAATGACAGTCAAGATATGAGTCGATGTCTCCATGTTGCCAATGAGCTTCAAATAGCATTGGTGGTATAGTGGTGAGCATAGCTGCCTTCCAAGCAGTTGACCTGGGTTCGATTCCCTTGCCAATGCAGAGGAAGAGAAAGTCATCTCTTTTAGGGGCTGGATGTCATTTCAAGTGTACGACATTTGAATCATTATCGTTGTTCGTGGAAGTCAGAATTGCTCCAACATTCTGCAGGTTGTCAAAAATAATAAAAGTTGTGCGATGTTGAACCAACAAGTGCATATCAAAATAGATTTGCAGTCCATCGCCAAAACCATTCAGCCACCTTGTCCTGCGCCCAAGAGGTGATAGTTGGCGTTCCGACCAGTGGCCCATATAGTCTTCTCACAAAAACATCTCTAGCTTCCGAACCGTTTAACCTACAAATTCCTATGACCACTCTATGGAAAGGGGAGACCCTCACGAACACGGTGGTATTCTCAATTTTTCTCTACATCCCCCACAAGTGTCAGGAGACTCGTCTGAAGTCAGAACCGTCTATGTGCCAACTTCTGTTTGTAGAATCCAAAATCTTTGGGCTACAAACCAATGTGACCCCACTTGTCGCAATGTTCTCCGTTTTGCCCTACGTTCCCCACAAGTGTCACGGGACTAATCTGAAGGTAACCTGTAGTGATTAAAATGATAGATTTTTTAACCAGGGACCTCTCGCAACCTAAGCCATAATCATACCCCTAAACCAACGATCTGTTTGGTCAAAGAATTATCACTTTCCACAAAAATGACAGTCAAGATATGAGTCGATGTCTCCATGTTGCCAATGAGCTTCAAATAGCATTGGTGGTATAGTGGTGAGCATAGCTGCCTTCCAAGCAGTTGACCTGGGTTCGATTCCCTTGCCAATGCAGAGGAAGAGAAAGTCATCTCTTTTAGGGGCTGGATGTCATTTCAAGTGTACGACATTTGAATCATTATCGTTGTTCGTGGAAGTCAGAATTGCTCCAACATTCTGCAGGTTGTCAAAAATAATAAAAGTTGTGCGATGTTGAACCAACAAGTGCATATCAAAATAGATTTGCAGTCCATCGCCAAAACCATTCAGCCACCTTGTCCTGCGCCCAAGAGGTGATAGTTGGCGTTCCGACCAGTGGCCCATATAGTCTTCTCACAAAAACATCTCTAGCTTCCGAACCGTTTAACCTACAAATTCCTATGACCACTCTATGGAAAGGGGAGACCCTCACGAACACGGTGGTATTCTCAATTTTTCTCTACATCCCCCACAAGTGTCAGGAGACTCGTCTGAAGTCAGAACCGTCTATGTGCCAACTTCTGTTTGTAGAATCCAAAATCTTTGGGCTACAAACCAATGTGACCCCACTTGTCGCAATGTTCTCCGTTTTGCCCTACGTTCCCCACAAGTGTCACGGGACTAATCTGAAGGTAACCTGTAGTGATTAAAATGATAGATTTTTTAACCAGGGACCTCTCGCAACCTAAGCCATAATCATACCCCTAAACCAACGATCTGTTTGGTCAAAGAATTATCACTTTCCACAAAAATGACAGTCAAGATATGAGTCGATGTCTCCATGTTGCCAATGAGCTTCAAATAGCATTGGTGGTATAGTGGTGAGCATAGCTGCCTTCCAAGCAGTTGACCTGGGTTCGATTCCCTTGCCAATGCAGAGGAAGAGAAAGTCATCTCTTTTAGGGGCTGGATGTCATTTCAAGTGTACGACATTTGAATCATTATCGTTGTTCGTGGAAGTCAGAATTGCTCCAACATTCTGCAGGTTGTCAAAAATAATAAAAGTTGTGCGATGTTGAACCAACAAGTGCATATCAAAATAGATTTGCAGTCCATCGCCAAAACCATTCAGCCACCTTGTCCTGCGCCCAAGAGGTGATAGTTGGCGTTCCGACCAGTGGCCCATATAGTCTTCTCACAAAAACATCTCTAGCTTCCGAACCGTTTAACCTACAAATTCCTATGACCACTCTATGGAAAGGGGAGACCCTCACGAACACGGTGGTATTCTCAATTTTTCTCTACATCCCCCACAAGTGTCAGGAGACTCGTCTGAAGTCAGAACCGTCTATGTGCCAACTTCTGTTTGTAGAATCCAAAATCTTTGGGCTACAAACCAATGTGACCCCACTTGTCGCAATGTTCTCCGTTTTGCCCTACGTTCCCCACAAGTGTCACGGGACTAATCTGAAGGTAACCTGTAGTGATTAAAATGATAGATTTTTTAACCAGGGACCTCTCGCAACCTAAGCCATAATCATACCCCTAAACCAACGATCTGTTTGGTCAAAGAATTATCACTTTCCACAAAAATGACAGTCAAGATATGAGTCGATGTCTCCATGTTGCCAATGAGCTTCAAATAGCATTGGTGGTATAGTGGTGAGCATAGCTGCCTTCCAAGCAGTTGACCTGGGTTCGATTCCCTTGCCAATGCAGAGGAAGAGAAAGTCATCTCTTTTAGGGGCTGGATGTCATTTCAAGTGTACGACATTTGAATCATTATCGTTGTTCGTGGAAGTCAGAATTGCTCCAACATTCTGCAGGTTGTCAAAAATAATAAAAGTTGTGCGATGTTGAACCAACAAGTGCATATCAAAATAGATTTGCAGTCCATCGCCAAAACCATTCAGCCACCTTGTCCTGCGCCCAAGAGGTGATAGTTGGCGTTCCGACCAGTGGCCCATATAGTCTTCTCACAAAAACATCTCTAGCTTCCGAACCGTTTAACCTACAAATTCCTATGACCACTCTATGGAAAGGGGAGACCCTCACGAACACGGTGGTATTCTCAATTTTTCTCTACATCCCCCACAAGTGTCAGGAGACTCGTCTGAAGTCAGAACCGTCTATGTGCCAACTTCTGTTTGTAGAATCCAAAATCTTTGGGCTACAAACCAATGTGACCCCACTTGTCGCAATGTTCTCCGTTTTGCCCTACGTTCCCCACAAGTGTCACGGGACTAATCTGAAGGTAACCTGTAGTGATTAAAATGATAGATTTTTTAACCAGGGACCTCTCGCAACCTAAGCCATAATCATACCCCTAAACCAACGATCTGTTTGGTCAAAGAATTATCACTTTCCACAAAAATGACAGTCAAGATATGAGTCGATGTCTCCATGTTGCCAATGAGCTTCAAATAGCATTGGTGGTATAGTGGTGAGCATAGCTGCCTTCCAAGCAGTTGACCTGGGTTCGATTCCCTTGCCAATGCAGAGGAAGAGAAAGTCATCTCTTTTAGGGGCTGGATGTCATTTCAAGTGTACGACATTTGAATCATTATCGTTGTTCGTGGAAGTCAGAATTGCTCCAACATTCTGCAGGTTGTCAAAAATAATAAAAGTTGTGCGATGTTGAACCAACAAGTGCATATCAAAATAGATTTGCAGTCCATCGCCAAAACCATTCAGCCACCTTGTCCTGCGCCCAAGAGGTGATAGTTGGCGTTCCGACCAGTGGCCCATATAGTCTTCTCACAAAAACATCTCTAGCTTCCGAACCGTTTAACCTACAAATTCCTATGACCACTCTATGGAAAGGGGAGACCCTCACGAACACGGTGGTATTCTCAATTTTTCTCTACATCCCCCACAAGTGTCAGGAGACTCGTCTGAAGTCAGAACCGTCTATGTGCCAACTTCTGTTTGTAGAATCCAAAATCTTTGGGCTACAAACCAATGTGACCCCACTTGTCGCAATGTTCTCCGTTTTGCCCTACGTTCCCCACAAGTGTCACGGGACTAATCTGAAGGTAACCTGTAGTGATTAAAATGATAGATTTTTTAACCAGGGACCTCTCGCAACCTAAGCCATAATCATACCCCTAAACCAACGATCTGTTTGGTCAAAGAATTATCACTTTCCACAAAAATGACAGTCAAGATATGAGTCGATGTCTCCATGTTGCCAATGAGCTTCAAATAGCATTGGTGGTATAGTGGTGAGCATAGCTGCCTTCCAAGCAGTTGACCTGGGTTCGATTCCCTTGCCAATGCAGAGAGAAGAGAAAGTCATCTCTTTTAGGGGCTGGATGTCATTTCAAGTGTACGACATTTGAATCATTATCGTTGTTCGTGGAAGTCAGAATTGCTCCAACATTCTGCAGGTTGTCAAAAATAATAAAAGTTGTGCGATGTTGAACCAACAAGTGCATATCAAAATAGATTTGCAGTCCATCGCCAAAACCATTCAGCCACCTTGTCCTGCGCCCAAGAGGTGATAGTTGGCGTTCCGACCAGTGGCCCATATAGTCTTCTCACAAAAACATCTCTAGCTTCCGAACCGTTTAACCTACAAATTCCTATGACCACTCTATGGAAAGGGGAGACCCTCACGAACACGGTGGTATTCTCAATTTTTCTCTACATCCCCCACAAGTGTCAGGAGACTCGTCTGAAGTCAGAACCGTCTATGTGCCAACTTCTGTTTGTAGAATCCAAAATCTTTGGGCTACAAACCAATGTGACCCCACTTGTCGCAATGTTCTCCGTTTTGCCCTACGTTCCCCACAAGTGTCACGGGACTAATCTGAAGGTAACCTGTAGTGATTAAAATGATAGATTTTTTAACCAGGGACCTCTCGCAACCTAAGCCATAATCATACCCCTAAACCAACGATCTGTTTGGTCAAAGAATTATCACTTTCCACAAAAATGACAGTCAAGATATGAGTCGATGTCTCCATGTTGCCAATGAGCTTCAAATAGCATTGGTGGTATAGTGGTGAGCATAGCTGCCTTCCAAGCAGTTGACCTGGGTTCGATTCCCTTGCCAATGCAGAGGAAGAGAAAGTCATCTCTTTTAGGGGCTGGATGTCATTTCAAGTGTACGACATTTGAATCATTATCGTTGTTCGTGGAAGTCAGAATTGCTCCAACATTCTGCAGGTTGTCAAAAATAATAAAAGTTGTGCGATGTTGAACCAACAAGTGCATATCAAAATAGATTTGCAGTCCATCGCCAAAACCATTCAGCCACCTTGTCCTGCGCCCAAAGGTGATAGTTGGCGTTCCGACCAGTGGCCCATATAGTCTTCTCACAAAAACATCTCTAGCTTCCGAACCGTTTAACCTACAAATTCCTATGACCACTCTATGGAAAGGGGAGACCCTCACGAACACGGTGGTATTCTCAATTTTTCTCTACATCCCCCACAAGTGTCAGGAGACTCGTCTGAAGTCAGAACCGTCTATGTGCCAACTTCTGTTTGTAGAATCCAAAATCTTTGGGCTACAAACCAATGTGACCCCACTTGTCGCAATGTTCTCCGTTTTGCCCTACGTTCCCCACAAGTGTCACGGGACTAATCTGAAGGTAACCTGTAGTGATTAAAATGATAGATTTTTTAACCAGGGACCTCTCGCAACCTAAGCCATAATCATACCCCTAAACCAACGATCTGTTTGGTCAAAGAATTATCACTTTCCACAAAAATGACAGTCAAGATATGAGTCGATGTCTCCATGTTGCCAATGAGCTTCAAATAGCATTGGTGGTATAGTGGTGAGCATAGCTGCCTTCCAAGCAGTTGACCTGGGTTCGATTCCCTTGCCAATGCAGAGGAAGAGAAAGTCATCTCTTTTAGGGGCTGGATGTCATTTCAAGTGTACGACATTTGAATCATTATCGTTGTTCGTGGAAGTCAGAATTGCTCCAACATTCTGCAGGTTGTCAAAAATAATAAAAGTTGTGCGATGTTGAACCAACAAGTGCATATCAAAATAGATTTGCAGTCCATCGCCAAAACCATTCAGCCACCTTGTCCTGCGCCCAAGAGGTGATAGTTGGCGTTCCGACCAGTGGCCCATATAGTCTTCTCACAAAAACATCTCTAGCTTCCGAACCGTTTAACCTACAAATTCCTATGACCACTCTATGGAAAGGGGAGACCCTCACGAACACGGTGGTATTCTCAATTTTTCTCTACATCCCCCACAAGTGTCAGGAGACTCGTCTGAAGTCAGAACCGTCTATGTGCCAACTTCTGTTTGTAGAATCCAAAATCTTTGGGCTACAAACCAATGTGACCCCACTTGTCGCAATGTTCTCCGTTTTGCCCTACGTTCCCCACAAGTGTCACGGGACTAATCTGAAGGTAACCTGTAGTGATTAAAATGATAGATTTTTTAACCAGGGACCTCTCGCAACCTAAGCCATAATCATACCCCTAAACCAACGATCTGTTTGGTCAAAGAATTATCACTTTCCACAAAAATGACAGTCAAGATATGAGTCGATGTCTCCATGTTGCCAATGAGCTTCAAATAGCATTGGTGGTATAGTGGTGAGCATAGCTGCCTTCCAAGCAGTTGACCTGGGTTCGATTCCCTTGCCAATGCAGAGGAAGAGAAAGTCATCTCTTTTAGGGGCTGGATGTCATTTCAAGTGTACGACATTTGAATCATTATCGTTGTTCGTGGAAGTCAGAATTGCTCCAACATTCTGCAGGTTGTCAAAAATAATAAAAGTTGTGCGATGTTGAACCAACAAGTGCATATCAAAATAGATTTGCAGTCCATCGCCAAAACCATTCAGCCACCTTGTCCTGCGCCCAAGAGGTGATAGTTGGCGTTCCGACCAGTGGCCCATATAGTCTTCTCACAAAAACATCTCTAGCTTCCGAACCGTTTAACCTACAAATTCCTATGACCACTCTATGGAAAGGGGACCCTCACGAACACGGTGGTATTCTCAATTTTTCTCTACATCCCCCACAAGTGTCAGGAGACTCGTCTGAAGTCAGAACCGTCTATGTGCCAACTTCTGTTTGTAGAATCCAAAATCTTTGGGCTACAAACCAATGTGACCCCACTTGTCGCAATGTTCTCCGTTTTGCCCTACGTTCCCCACAAGTGTCACGGGACTAATCTGAAGGTAACCTGTAGTGATTAAAATGATAGATTTTTTAACCAGGGACCTCTCGCAACCTAAGCCATAATCATACCCCTAAACCAACGATCTGTTTGGTCAAAGAATTATCACTTTCCACAAAAATGACAGTCAAGATATGAGTCGATGTCTCCATGTTGCCAATGAGCTTCAAATAGCATTGGTGGTATAGTGGTGAGCATAGCTGCCTTCCAAGCAGTTGACCTGGGTTCGATTCCCTTGCCAATGCAGAGGAAGAGAAAGTCATCTCTTTTAGGGGCTGGATGTCATTTCAAGTGTACGACATTTGAATCATTATCGTTGTTCGTGGAAGTCAGAATTGCTCCAACATTCTGCAGGTTGTCAAAAATAATAAAAGTTGTGCGATGTTGAACCAACAAGTGCATATCAAAATAGATTTGCAGTCCATCGCCAAAACCATTCAGCCACCTTGTCCTGCGCCCAAGAGGTGATAGTTGGCGTTCCGACCAGTGGCCCATATAGTCTTCTCACAAAAACATCTCTAGCTTCCGAACCGTTTAACCTACAAATTCCTATGACCACTCTATGGAAAGGGGAGACCCTCACGAACACGGTGGTATTCTCAATTTTTCTCTACATCCCCCACAAGTGTCAGGAGACTCGTCTGAAGTCAGAACCGTCTATGTGCCAACTTCTGTTTGTAGAATCCAAAATCTTTGGGCTACAAACCAATGTGACCCCACTTGTCGCAATGTTCTCCGTTTTGCCCTACGTTCCCCACAAGTGTCACGGGACTAATCTGAAGGTAACCTGTAGTGATTAAAATGATAGATTTTTTAACCAGGGACCTCTCGCAACCTAAGCCATAATCATACCCCTAAACCAACGATCTGTTTGGTCAAAGAATTATCACTTTCCACAAAAATGACAGTCAAGATATGAGTCGATGTCTCCATGTTGCCAATGAGCTTCAAATAGCATTGGTGGTATAGTGGTGAGCATAGCTGCCTTCCAAGCAGTTGACCTGGGTTCGATTCCCTTGCCAATGCAGAGGAAGAGAAAGTCATCTCTTTTAGGGGCTGGATGTCATTTCAAGTGTACGACATTTGAATCATTATCGTTGTTCGTGGAAGTCAGAATTGCTCCAACATTCTGCAGGTTGTCAAAAATAATTAAAGTTGTGCGATGTTGAACCAACAAGTGCATATCAAAATAGATTTGCAGTCCATCGCCAAAACCATTCAGCCACCTTGTCCTGCGCCCAAGAGGTGATAGTTGGCGTTCCGACCAGTGGCCCATATAGTCTTCTCACAAAAACATCTCTAGCTTCCGAACCGTTTAACCTACAAATTCCTATGACCACTCTATGGAAAGGGGAGACCCTCACGAACACGGTGGTATTCTCAATTTTTCTCTACATCCCCCACAAGTGTCAGGAGACTCGTCTGAAGTCAGAACCGTCTATGTGCCAACTTCTGTTTGTAGAATCCAAAATCTTTGGGCTACAAACCAATGTGACCCCACTTGTCGCAATGTTCTCCGTTTTGCCCTACGTTCCCCACAAGTGTCACGGGACTAATCTGAAGGTAACCTGTAGTGATTAAAATGATAGATTTTTTAACCAGGGACCTCTCGCAACCTAAGCCATAATCATACCCCTAAACCAACGATCTGTTTGGTCAAAGAATTATCACTTTCCACAAAAATGACAGTCAAGATATGAGTCGATGTCTCCATGTTGCCAATGAGCTTCAAATAGCATTGGTGGTATAGTGGTGAGCATAGCTGCCTTCCAAGCAGTTGACCTGGGTTCGATTCCCTTGCCAATGCAGAGGAAGAGAAAGTCATCTCTTTTAGGGGCTGGATGTCATTTCAAGTGTACGACATTTGAATCATTATCGTTGTTCGTGGAAGTCAGAATTGCTCCAACATTCTGCAGGTTGTCAAAAATAATTAAAGTTGTGCGATGTTGAACCAACAAGTGCATATCAAAATAGATTTGCAGTCCATCGCCAAAACCATTCAGCCACCTTGTCCTGCGCCCAAGAGGTGATAGTTGGCGTTCCGACCAGTGGCCCATATAGTCTTCTCACAAAAACATCTCTAGCTTCCGAACCGTTTAACCTACAAATTCCTATGACCACTCTATGGAAAGGGGAGACCCTCACGAACACGGTGGTATTCTCAATTTTTCTCTACATCCCCCACAAGTGTCAGGAGACTCGTCTGAAGTCAGAACCGTCTATGTGCCAACTTCTGTTTGTAGAATCCAAAATCTTTGGGCTACAAACCAATGTGACCCCACTTGTCGCAATGTTCTCCGTTTTGCCCTACGTTCCCCACAAGTGTCACGGGACTAATCTGAAGGTAACCTGTAGTGATTAAAATGATAGATTTTTTAACCAGGGACCTCTCGCAACCTAAGCCATAATCATACCCCTAAACCAACGATCTGTTTGGTCAAAGAATTATCACTTTCCACAAAAATGACAGTCAAGATATGAGTCGATGTCTCCATGTTGCCAATGAGCTTCAAATAGCATTGGTGGTATAGTGGTGAGCATAGCTGCCTTCCAAGCAGTTGACCTGGGTTCGATTCCCTTGCCAATGCAGAGGAAGAGAAAGTCATCTCTTTTAGATGTCATTTCAAGTGTACGACATTTGAATCATTATCGTTGTTCGTGGAAGTCAGAATTGCTCCAACATTCTGCAGGTTGTCAAAAATAATTAAAGTTGTGCGATGTTGAACCAACAAGTGCATATCAAAATAGATTTGCAGTCCATCGCCAAAACCATTCAGCCACCTTGTCCTGCGCCCAAGAGGTGATAGTTGGCGTTCCGACCAGTGGCCCATATAGTCTTCTCACAAAAACATCTCTAGCTTCCGAACCGTTTAACCTACAAATTCCTATGACCACTCTATGGAAAGGGGAGACCCTCACGAACACGGTGGTATTCTCAATTTTTCTCTACATCCCCCACAAGTGTCAGGAGACTCGTCTGAAGTCAGAACCGTCTATGTGCCAACTTCTGTTTGTAGAATCCAAAATCTTTGGGCTACAAACCAATGTGACCCCACTTGTCGCAATGTTCTCCGTTTTGCCCTACGTTCCCCACAAGTGTCACGGGACTAATCTGAAGGTAACCTGTAGTGATTAAAATGATAGATTTTTTAACCAGGGACCTCTCGCAACCTAAGCCATAATCATACCCCTAAACCAACGATCTGTTTGGTCAAAGAATTATCACTTTCCACAAAAATGACAGTCAAGATATGAGTCGATGTCTCCATGTTGCCAATGAGCTTCAAATAGCATTGGTGGTATAGTGGTGAGCATAGCTGCCTTCCAAGCAGTTGACCTGGGTTCGATTCCCTTGCCAATGCAGAGGAAGAGAAAGTCATCTCTTTTAGGGGCTGGATGTCATTTCAAGTGTACGACATTTGAATCATTATCGTTGTTCGTGGAAGTCAGAATTGCTCCAACATTCTGCAGGTTGTCAAAAATAATAAAAGTTGTGCGATGTTGAACCAACAAGTGCATATCAAAATAGATTTGCAGTCCATCGCCAAAACCATTCAGCCACCTTGTCCTGCGCCCAAGAGGTGATAGTTGGCGTTCCGACCAGTGGCCCATATAGTCTTCTCACAAAAACATCTCTAGCTTCCGAACCGTTTAACCTACAAATTCCTATGACCACTCTATGGAAAGGGGAGACCCTCACGAACACGGTGGTATTCTCAATTTTTCTCTACATCCCCCACAAGTGTCAGGAGACTCGTCTGAAGTCAGAACCGTCTATGTGCCAACTTCTGTTTGTAGAATCCAAAATCTTTGGGCTACAAACCAATGTGACCCCACTTGTCGCAATGTTCTCCGTTTTGCCCTACGTTCCCCACAAGTGTCACGGGACTAATCTGAAGGTAACCTGTAGTGATTAAAATGATAGATTTTTTAACCAGGGACCTCTCGCAACCTAAGCCATAATCATACCCCTAAACCAACGATCTGTTTGGTCAAAGAATTATCACTTTCCACAAAAATGACAGTCAAGATATGAGTCGATGTCTCCATGTTGCCAATGAGCTTCAAATAGCATTGGTGGTATAGTGGTGAGCATAGCTGCCTTCCAAGCAGTTGACCTGGGTTCGATTCCCTTGCCAATGCAGAGGAAGAGAAAGTCATCTCTTTTAGGGGCTGGATGTCATTTCAAGTGTACGACATTTGAATCATTATCGTTGTTCGTGGAAGTCAGAATTGCTCCAACATTCTGCAGGTTGTCAAAAATAATTAAAGTTGTGCGATGTTGAACCAACAAGTGCATATCAAAATAGATTTGCAGTCCATCGCCAAAACCATTCAGCCACCTTGTCCTGCGCCCAAGAGGTGATAGTTGGCGTTCCGACCAGTGGCCCATATAGTCTTCTCACAAAAACATCTCTAGCTTCCGAACCGTTTAACCTACAAATTCCTATGACCACTCTATGGAAAGGGGAGACCCTCACGAACACGGTGGTATTCTCAATTTTCTCTACATCCCCCACAAGTGTCAGGAGACTCGTCTGAAGTCAGAACCGTCTATGTGCCAACTTCTGTTTGTAGAATCCAAAATCTTTGGGCTACAAACCAATGTGACCCCACTTGTCGCAATGTTCTCCGTTTTGCCCTACGTTCCCCACAAGTGTCACGGGACTAATCTGAAGGTAACCTGTAGTGATTAAAATGATAGATTTTTTAGAAAAAGTTTAATTGTTGGTGTGATATTAGTTTAAGCAGACTGTGTCTATTGTTGTGTCTTCCGATTGAATTTTATGGCCACTTTATGCAGAAATCCAGGTAATTCTAAAGGGTTCACAAACTTTTTCTTGCCACTGTATTTGCTGGACTCAGTGTTCTCCAGCAATCAAAGCTTCCCAGCCGAGTGTCAAAACACAAAACAAAATATTGATATATCCTTCCAGACCTTACAGGCTGTCGGTCGATATCCCAAAACTAATCAAACAAACAAGCAAACAAGCCTCTGGTGAATAGCGCACTACCACAAACAGATGCTCGCACTAAGACCAGACAGCATCAGATAGATGGCCTACAGAGAGAACTGTAGAACAGTACAGAGGGGCGAGTTTCGCTCATTCGGATGCGTTCTCCTGTCAAAACTTTGAAGAAGCATGTTTTGTTTAACACATTTTTGGTTACTTCATGAATCCATATGTGTTATTTCATAGTTTTGATGTCTTCACTATTATTATACAAAGTAGAAAATAATACAAATAAAGAAAAACCCTTGAATGAGTATGTTTGTCCAAACTTTTGACTGGTACTGTACATGTTGGTTGATTTGCTCAAGGATGCCCACAGGCCTCACATGACTTGTCTGAATGTCACCTGATACCAATTAAACAAATTATGGAAGTACTGTTTATTGATTAAAAAAATAATGGTTTAAACACATGTAAAATAAAAAAATAGAAAAGGGGTTCCTTTAGAACACACTTCTTTTAGATTTTTGGGGGAGGACTGTCTGTAGTGAATCTGGACATTTGTCGTGGCAAGGTGGGGATTGAGTTGCATATTATACTGTTTAGGCTGGTGACTCAGTCTATCTTGTAATCACAAGCCTACTTAATTCTACAATCAAGTCCTTCCCATGACGATTTGGCAACGTTCAAAGGTGGGGAGCGAAATGGGTGTTTGTTTGCAAAACACTGGTACTGCATGTGTTAAAACAATTTTTTCGATCCATTTATATCACACAATCCCCAAAGAATTCTGCTATTAGCTGGATGTAGTTGATATTTTGTCTTTATAGTAACATTTATGACGAAGCTATTACAAATTCTAATAAATATTCAGAAATGCTTAAAAAGCTTTTATATATTATAATAAAGAATTTAAAGGATTATGCATTGTATGCTTATAATACTGTTGTAAATAACTAATAATAAACAAATTATTGTGAAGAGTTACCAGTTTTTTTTATGCATACAGCACCAGTCAAACGTTTGGACCCACCTACTCATTCAAGGTTATTTTTACATTTTTACTATTTTCTACATTGTAGAATAATAGTGAAGACATCAAAAATATGAAGTAACACGTATGGAATCATATAGACATTTTTAAAAAGTGTTCAGATTCTTCAATGTAACCACCTTTTGCCTTGATGACAGCTTCACACACACTTGGCATTCTCTTGACGAATCTCAAATGTCAAATATATTTTGATTTGATTAACACTTTTTTGGTTACAAGATGATTCTATGTGTGTTATTTCATAGTTCTGATGTCTTCACTATTAGTATACAGTGTAGAAAATAAAAAATGTTTAAAAAAAACTTGAATGAGTAGGTGTGTCTTAACCTTTGACTGGTACTGTATATCATACATTTCATGTGTGACTCATCTGTACAGTTATAATGCTAATCCATTAGTATTACCCACACCTATCCTTCAACAGAGAGATTAAATATTTCAGAATATTAAACATCATGATTATTTTCACAATAATACCACCTAGGGGTTGTGACATCAGTGCTCTTAACTCTATTTAAAGAGAACCCACCGACTGGGTATCGCTCATTGTCTTCGCATCATTACACCTGATCAACTGCTGAAATTAACTGTGACTCAAAGGTAAGGGAATTGGTCTTAAAGCAGGGCTTTTGAATAGTGATAAATGTACTTCAGCTGTAGTGTTCACATTCTACTTCAACATTCAGAAGATAAAAAGGTCATCTAAACTGTTTTAGTTTCTTTTTACGTGTTTAGAACTGACCACCAAGATGATGATGAAGACTGTACTCTTTCTGGGATGCCTCCTGGGCCTGTCATTGGCTCTTCCTGTGAGTTTAACAAAAATGTATAACACACAACATATATGCCCCAAATAATTTAATATTCTTCTTTACACCACATTTGATTTATATTTATGTTAGTATATGTATAAATATATATGCATATTTAAATATTTTAAATTGATTCTTTTTCAGGCTGATGTGGATCACTTGAGAGTTGCACGTTCCAGCTCTGACTCCAACTCTAACTCAAACTCCAGGGAGGTACGTTCCATAGCTCCACAGATTATGATCAGAAATTATTTAACATATAGTAGTGAAGATCAATGTGTATGAAACATATGTGAATATTCTGAGATATGATTCCATGTGTGGTGTGTATATCAAAATGACATTGAATGAGAAAAAAACTGCTGTTTTCTTTTCCTATTTAGGCTGGTTACTTTCTGCCCTCCCTGCCACAGTTGAATTCAAATCAGCTACTTCAACTTCTACTTAAATGGTTTGCTGCCTCTGCCCCAGCACCAGCCCCTGTCCCAGCTCCTGCACCTTCCCCAGCCCCTTCACCAGCCCCTGCCCCTGCCCCTGCTCCTGCCCCCGCCCCAGCCCCTGCCCCTGCCCCAGCACCTGCCCCAGCCCCAGCCCCATGCTCCAGCCCCAGCCCCTGCTCCTGCCCCAGCCCCTGCTCCAGCCCCATCCCCTGCTCCTACTCCAGCCCCAGGCCCTGCCCCAGGTGGACGTTAAACAGGTGAAGTCATGTTACAGTAACCCAGCAATTATTCATTTAATATCTCAACATGTATATTAGTTTCCCCCAGTGGTGTAAAGTACTTAAGTAAAACATACTTTAAAGTAATACTTAACTAGTTTTCTGTACTTTACTTTACTATATATATTTCGGACAACTTTTACTTCACAAAATTCATAAAGAAAAAAATGCACATTTTATCCCATACATATTCCTTGACCTCCAAAAATACTTTTTGAATGCTTTGCAGGACAGGAACAAATTCATACGCTTATCAAGAGAACATCCCTGGTCATCCCTACTGCCTCTGATCTGGTGGACTCACAAAACACAAATGCTTAGTTTATAAAGATGTCTGAGTGTTGGAGTGTACCCCTGGCTATCTTTAAATAAAGTAAACAAGAAAATGGTGCTGTCTGGTTTGTTTAATATAAGGTTTTTGAAATTATTTATACTTTTACTTTTACAATTGATTCTTAAATAAATTTGAGCAATTACATATACTTTTGATACTTAAGTATATTTAAAACCAAATACTTTTAGACTTTTACTCAAGTTGTATTTAACTGGGTAAGTTTCATTTCTATTAAAGTATCTTTACTTTTACTCAAGTACGACAATTGGGCACTTTTCCCAACACTGGATTCCCCAAACATCATAAGTACAATGTATATCCTATAAATTCATTCATTTGCTTTTCTGTCAATCAGGTATTTCATGGAACTCCCAGACATTGACTATGAAGTGTGATTCCTTTATGCATTTCTGTTTAATAAACACATTCATATTTTAAGCTCAATTGTATGTCTATGCAGTCCTCTGATGAATGCTCATTAAGATTATGAAAATTGTGAGAAATCTATACAAAGTGTGTTACATTACATTGCGTTATTTAATAAATAAATAAAAGTGCTGTACATTATATTGCATGATAGGAGAAATCTAAATAAAGTCTGGTAATTGAGTTATATTGTGTAAGTTAAGAAATTAAAGTTAAACATTACAATTAAATGTGTTCATTTATCCTCTGCAATACCCCAAAAAAACAGGTGGATGAATCATTGACAGTTTCAAAACCTCTCAACTTAGATAAAGTTTCCTAATACTGATGAGACATTGTTCTTTGTGGGCACTGTGGGATATATAGATTTTGTAAGATTACCCACCAAATGCCTAATTTCATCACATTTCACATCTCCAGGACACAGGACACACATTTGTTCATGGGACTAAAGCTCATTGGTGCACTGAAGGCACATTGGTGGAATGAAATGAAATAAAAAGCATATTTTTGCAGTTAAGTTACAATACGGCAACAGTGTTAACAGTTTAGTAGCAACATTTCAAGCATTTTACATCTTTTTCATTTCAAGAACTCCGTGGTGACCATGAAACTACTATTCCTAGTGATGTGCCTGATTTGACTTTGTTCTTCCATTCCTGTAAGAATTCTTGAAATTCAACATCAACACTGCAATTTACGCATCAATACACCAAGAGATTGCTCCTTCCACAGATTGTATTGCATTGGAATATGATAATATCTGAATTATTACAATATGATGGACTAAAGTTCACACTTTGAGTGTTGATTACTTTAAACCATAATATAATTCATCCTGTGATTTTGTTTGTGTGTGCAGGTGTCTGAGAAACATGATCGAGAGGAGCGCTCAGCTTGCGATGAGGTGCAGTAATATTTAGTACAATCTACTGGTATCTATTAGGTATTCTGTCTATTAGAGTACTATAGTATGGGAAACTATTTGAATAGGATTACTAGTTTGTTTGAGTTCAGAACAATTTATCCATCTCTCTCTCTCTCCACAGATGTTCAGGGGTTATGGGCATGGTTTGGGAGGATTTTACCCATAACAGCAGCCTCAGTACCCATCCTACTTCCCTGATGCACAGCCATCTCAAGGTAACTCTGCTCTGATGACCCTTCTGCCCTTCCTATTGGTCAGTCTCGCCTCTGCTCCTGCTGCAACTCCTGCTGCAGCTCAAGGCCCAGCCCCAACCCCGGCAGCGGGTGGAAAATGAGATTGGCGTCGATAGAGAAAGGAGAAAAAATTTTTTACATCAAATATGTTGACATTAGCTGCTGTTCAGAGCTGATTATTCCACCATTAATAAATTAAATAAGTTAAGATCCGTCATTGTGTGTCTTTCTCTGTTGTGTTCTGTTTAACCATGTAGTAGATTTATACATATCAAATCATGTCATTTGTTGGGAACAGATGGATTGATAAAGTGATGAAGTTTATGTTTATACTGTACTCTATATAGATGATTTGCGATGCTTCTTTCTATTGCTTTGGTAAGTCATGCATATAGTATGTACATGAAATGCTGGTGCAAATGTCATGTTAGACTTAGAAAGATCTTAAAGTTGGTATATTACATCCATATGTATATTAATTAATTGTCTTATTGTTTGCTTTTGAAGGCTGAGCATGGCCATCAGCATGTCATTGAGAAGCGCTCTTCAAGTGAAGAGGTGAGTAGTATGAATGAATCATCTTTTTTAAAGACTGGTGTGGGCTGCGATCAAACAAAAACTGACACTTTATTACAGTGCCGAAAGTATTCACACCCCTTGACTTTTTCCACATGTTGTTGTGTTACAAGGTGGGAATAAAAGTGATTACATTTACATTTTCTGTCATTTTGTTTCACTATTTTTTGTCACGATCGAAACACAGTACTCTTGATTGTCAAAGTGGAAGAAAAATTCTAACATTTGTAAAGAAAATGTGAAAAAGAAAACAAATATATCTTGATTACATAAGTTTTCAAATAGACAGCTGTGAGTCTTTCTCAGTAAGTCAGTAAGCACTTTGCACACCTGGTTTGCACATTATTAGCACATTATTATTAAAAAATATTCAAGCTCTGTCAAGTTGGTAGTTGATCATTGCTAGACATCCATTTTCTTGTCTTGTCATGGATTTTCAAGCAGATTTATGTCAAAACTGTAACTAGGCCACTCTGGAACATTTAATGTAGTCTTTGTAAGTGACTCCAATGCATATTTGGCTTTGTGTTTTAGATTATTGTCCTGCTGAAAGGTGAATTTATCTCCCAGACTGAACCAGATTTTCCTCTAGGACTTTGCCTGTGCTTTTCCATTTCCAGCACCATTTCTTTTAATCCTAAAAAATGTATTATTCATTGCCGATGACAAGCATTACATGTTGCAGCCACCACCATGCTTGAAAATATGAAGAGTGGTATGCAATGATGTGTTATGTTGGTCTTGCCCAAAACATAACGCTTTCTATTCAGGGAATTTCTGTTCTGTACAGGTTTACTTCTTTTCACTCTGTCATTTAGGTTAGTATTGTGGAGTAACTACAATGTTGCTGATACATCCTCTCCCATCACAACCATTAAACCCCGTAACTGTTTTTAAGTCACCATTTGTCACGCCCTGACCTTAGAGAGCAGTTTTATTTCTCTATTTGGTTAGGTCAGGGTGTGATTTGGGGTGGGAATTCTATGTTTTCTATTTCTTTGTTTTTGGCAGAGTGTGGTTTCCAATCAGAGACTATCGTTGTATATGATTGGTAATCATACTTAGGCAGCCTTTTTTCCACCTGTGTTTGTGGGTAGTTATTTTCTGTTTAGTCTCTGTTACCTGACAGAACTGTTTGCTTTTGTTTTGTTACTTTGTTCGGGTGTTTTTTTAATCAATAAAATCATGAACACTTTTCACGCTGCGCTTTGGTCCACTCATTCCGACGACAGGCGTTACATCATTGGACTCGTGGAAAAAAAAAATCACTGAGTGGTCACCTTCCTCTCCGGTTTGAAATTGACTGCTCAACTGAGGGACCTTACAGAAAATTGTATGTGTTGGGTACAGAGATGAGGTAATCATTAAAAAATCATATTAAACACTATTTTTGTAGTCCATGCAACTCATGATGTTAAGCATATTTTTACTCCTGAACTTATTTAAGCTTGCCTTAAAAAGGGGTTGAATAGTTATTGACTCAAGACATTTCAGATTTTCATTTTTTTTACAAACATAATTCCACGTTGACATTATGGCATACTGTGTGTAGACCAGTGACACAAAATCTCAATTTAACCCATTTTAAATTTAGGGTCCGCTGCAATGCTCCACCATCTTGGCACCGCCATGGACCGTTTTGTCCGGACTATGGACCGCTGGAACAGGGAGTCCTTCCAGCGCCTCCACCAGCACAACCAGGATCTCCTCTGAGCACCCCTTATCCTCCTGGTCCCAGTGGGATTCGTCTCTCCCTGCCCCAGGAAGACAACGGAAAGGCTGCGAACTGCCAGGGGTTCCTTCTTCAACTGGACCTATACCTGACCACCGTTCAACCCGGCTCCATCGGGCCGTGAGAGGGTTCCGCCCTTGTCTCGTGCCTCACCGGGAAAGCTCTGGAGTGGGCCAACGCCGTGTGGGGAGAGGGAGATGCGGCGTTGGACCAGTTTGAGGAGTTCACTGTTTCCGGGCAGTCTTTGACCACCTGCCCGAGGGTAGAGGACGGGTGAGCGCCTTTTCCATTTGAGGAAGGACACGAGGAGCGCCCAGGAGTTGGCCCTGGAGCTTTAGACCCTGGCTGCCGGATGTAGCGGAAGGGCCCTGATCGACCATTACTGCTGCAGCCTGCGCGAGGACATCCGTCGGGAGTTCGCCTGCAGAAACGCCACCCTCAAGTTCGACCAGCTGGTGGACTTGTCCATCCGGCTGGACAACCTGCTGGCTACCCCCAGACGTTCTGATCGGGTCTGGTGGTTCCATCCTCCAGCACCCGCTCCCTGATCCCCATGGAGCTGGGAGATGCGGTGCGCAGGGAGACCGGAGGGGGTTCCAGCTCATACACCATCTGTGGCTGCAGAGGTCACACTGTTGGTCGGTGCCGGATTGGTTCCTCTGGGGATTGAGGCAGCAGGCAGGGCGCTCTGGTGTCACCCCAGATGAGCCGGCACCATTCAAGACCAGGTCTTCACCGTGCGCATTCCCCCTGAATATGCCGATTTGGCTCTCGCCCTCTCTAAAAAGAAGGTGACTCAATTACCCACTCATCGACGGGGCGCTTGTGCGATAAATCTCCTGGTAGACGCTGCACTTCCCCAGAGTCACGTGTATCCCTTCTCACAGGCGGAGACGGAGGCTATGGAAACTCTATGTCTCCGAATGCCTGAGTCAGGGGTACAGTCGTCCTCCACTTCATCCTCCTCCTCGAGTTTCTGTTTTGTGAAGAATAAGGAGGAAGGTCTGCGCCTGTGTATTGACTATTGGGGTCTGAATCAGATCACTGTGAGGTATAGTTACCCGCTACCGCTTATAGTCAGAGCAATTGAGTAAATGCAGGGGGCACGCTTCTTCACCAAACTAGATCTCCGGAGCGCATACAACCTGGTGCGTATCCGGGAGGGAGACGAGTGGAAGACGGCTTTCAGTACCACCTCAGGACACTATGAGTACCTCATCATGCCGTACGGGTTGATGAATGTGCCATCAGTCTTCTAAGCCTTTGTAGATGAGATTTTCAGGGACCTGCACTGGCAGGGTGTGGTGGTGTATATTGATGACATTTTGATATACTCTGCTACACGCGCCGAGCATGTGTCCCTGGTGCGCAGGGCGCTTGGGCGCCTGTTTGAGCATAACCTGTAAGTCAAGGCTGAGAAGTGCTTGTTCTTCCAACAGTCCGTCTCCTTCCTAGGGTATCGCATTTTCACCTCATGGGTGGAGATGGAGAGTGATCGCATTTCAGCGGTGCATAATCAGCCGACTCCCACCACGTGAAAGGAGGTGCACCAGTTCTTAGGGTTTGCCAACTACTACCGGAGGTTTATCCAGGGTTTTGGGCAGGTAGAGGCTCCCATTACCTCACATGAAGGGGGGCCCGGTACGATTGCAGCGGTCAGCTGTGGCAGACAGGGCCTTTAGTCAACTGAGGGCTCTGTTTACCTCAGCTCCCATGCTGGCCCATCCAGATCCCTCTTTGGCATTCATAGTGGAGGTGGACGCGTCTGAGGCTGGGATAGTGTTACAGGAATTATATTCCTCTATGTTTTAATACCCAATTAAAATTAAACACTATCAATTCATAAGAATTTGTAAGACTCTTATTTGTATAAAATGGACAGAGACCAGTCTTAAAAATCAACCAGCAGCGTTTATTCTCGAGAGTACTACTTATGATAAATTTTACCACAGGTTATAAACTGAAAATTACGTCATTAACCGTCTCATCAACCAGCAGTACAATGGCAGTATAGTTCTCAAGCCTTCCCACATCGTCTCTCCCTACTAAGATAATTTACGACGCAAGCCAAGGTCTGCCTGAGTAGATAAGCATTCTAGCCAGTCTGGCTATAAGTTCACTCATTTCTACCAAGGAACAGACAGACATTGTTCTACTTCTTGATTATATTTACACACATTATATTCAGTACTAGGGTTAAGAGGAAATTCATACATCTATACAGTAACATAATAGTATTCTGATTAGTCAGTCCTGACTGAAATGTATGCATAATTAGTCATTATTGATAAAAAATCCCTTAACATATAGGAGCTGTGCTCTCTCAGCGCTCGGGTACGCCACCGAAGCTCCGCCCCTGTGCCTTCTTCTCGAAGAAGCTCAGCCCGGCGGAGCGAAACTATGATGTGGGGGACCGAGAGCTGTTGGCTGTAGTCAAGACCTTGAAGGCGTGGAGACATTGGCTTGAGGAGGCTAGACACCCCTTTCTCATCTGGACTGGCCACCACAATCTGGAGTACATCCAGGCAGCGAGGAGACTGAACCCTCGCCAGGCAAGGTGGGCCATGTTTTTCACCCATTTTGTGTTTACCCTTTCCTACAGACCAGGCTCCCAGAATGTTAAGGCATTGTCCCAGCTGTATGACACAAAGGAGCAGCCCATGGATCTCACTCCCATACTCCCCGCCTCCTGACTGGTGGCGCTGGTAGTGTGGGAGCTGAAAACGGACATTGAGCAGGCGTTATGTACAGAGCCCACTCCCGTCCATTGTCCTGCTGGGCGTCTGTACGTCCCGTCTGCTGTTCATGACCGGTTGATCTATTGGGCCCAAACGTCACCCTCCTCTGGTCATCCAGGCAATGGTCGGACAGTGCGCTGTTTGAGCGGGAGGTACTGGTGGCCTACCTTGGCTAAGGACGTGAGGGTTTATGTTTCCTCCTGCTCGGTGTGTGCCCAGTGTAAGGCTCCTAGGCACCTGCCCAGAGGTAAGTTACACCCCTTACCCGTTCCACAGCGGCCATGGTCACACCTGTTGATAGATTACCTGACCAATCTTCCCCCATCACAGGGAAATACCATGATCCTGGTCGTTGTGGATCGTTTCCTCTAAGTCCTGCCGTCTCCTCCCTCTGCCCGGTCTCCCTACAGCCCTACAGAATACGGAGGCCTTGTTTACGCACGTCTTCCGGCACTGCGGGGTGCCTGAGGATATAGTGTCTGATCGAGGTCAAATCAAATCAAATGTATTTATTATAGCCCTTCGTACATCAGCTGATATCTCAAAGTGCTGAACAGAAACCCAGCCAAAAACCCCAAACAGCAAGCAATGTTGGCTAGGAAACACTCCCTAGAAATGCCAGTCCTCTTCTGGCTGTGCCGGGTGGAGATTATAACAGAACATGGCCAAGATGTTCAAATGTTCATAAATGACCAGCATGGTCAAATAATAGATTTGGGACAGGTAGCACGTCCGGTGAACAGGTCAGGATTCCATAGCTGCAGGCAGAACAGTTGAAACTGGAGCAGCAGCACGGCCAGGTGGACTGGGGACAGCAAGGAGTCATCATGCCAGGTAGTCCTTAGGCATGGTCCAAGGGCTCAGGTCCTCCGAGAGAGAGAAAGAAAGAGAGAAAGAGAGAATTAAGAGAGAGCATACTTAAATTCACACAGGACACCGGATATGTCAGGAGAAGTAATCCAGATATAACAAACTGACCCTAGCCCCCCGTCACATAAACTACTGCAGCATAAATACAGGAGGCTGGTCCCCAGTTCACTTCAAGGGTCTGGAAGGCGTTCATGGAAAGCCTGGGGGTCTCGGTCAGGCTTACCTCAGGTTTTCACCCCGAGAGTAACGGGCAGGTGGAGAGAGTAAACCAGGATGTGGGTAGGTTTCTGAGGTCCTATTGCCAGGACCGGCCGGGGGAGTGGGCAGCGTTCGTGCCCTGGGAAGAGATGGCCCAGAACTCACATCGCCACTCCTCCACTAACCTCACCCCCTTCTAGTGTGTATTGGGGTATCACCCGGTTCTGGCTCCTTGGCATCAGAGTCAGCCCAAGGCTCTTGTGGTGGACGACTGGGACGCCGCCCATGTCCACCTTCAGTTTGCCGTGCTGTGCCAGAAAGTGGGCGCAGACCATCACCACAGTGAGGCCCCGGTGTTCGCACTGGGGGCCTGGGTCTGGCTCTCAACCAGAAACCTCACCTCCGCCTGCCCTGCCGGAAGCTGGGTCCGCGGTTTGTGGTGCCAATTAAAGTCCTGGGGCCTTTAACCCTCTGTTTCCCCCATGTTTCCCCCATGTCTTTGTATGATATTGTTGATCTGTTTCATGTATGCGCACGTTAGACTGGTTGCGCTGGGTTATGTCAACCCGTATTGTATTTTGTGTTCGTTGTGCCGTGTGCTTTTGGTTCACCTAAATAAAAGGCTCCATTTGCTACCCAATATCTGCTCTCCTGCGCCTGACTCCCTTGCAGCCATTTACGCATACCTGACACATACACATAACATGATGCAGCCACCACCATGCTTGAAAATAGGACGAGAGATACAGTGATGCGTGTGTTGGATTTGCCCCGAACATAACGCATTCTATTCAGAGATTTTCTATTCTGTATAGGCTTCCTTCTTTTCACTTTGTCATTTAAATTATTATTGTGGAGTAACTACAATGTTACTCATCCATCCTCAGTTTTCTCCTATCACAGCCATTACAATTCTGTAACTGCTTAAAAGTCACCATTGGCCTCATGTTAAACTCCTTGAGCGGTTTCCTTTCTCTCCAGTTTGAAATTCACAGCTTGAATGAGGGAATTTACAGATAATTGTATGTGTGGGGTAGTCATAAAAAAAAGTTGTGAGTGAGTCCATGCAACTCATGACCTGCCCCTGCCCCAGCCCCTGCTCCTGCTCCTGCCCCTGCCCCCGCCCCAGCTCCAGCCCCATCTCCAGCCCCAGCTCCAGCCGGTCGCTGAGAAAGGACATGAATCAGAAACTTCAACTCAACAAGAGCTATGGTTGAAGAAATGACCAGAACATTAACTGACACTAAGTACTGTAATAGCTGTTTTCCATATTTTGCTTGAGTTTCCCTTTAATGTATTTGCTGTATGTCTGTCTGCAATGCAATAAAGAGGAGTTGAAATGGCATATGTCCCCTCCTGCACACTTTCTTTTGCCTGAGAAATATGATTTTGAATTCAAACATGTCAAACTGTTTGTGCATTTGTTAGTCAGAGCTGGATGTGTGAAACAATGTTGTAACCTTTTGCAAATAAGATTGGTCTAAATTGATTTTCCTTTCTAAATGAAGCTTACATTAAAATAATGACCTATTCATACAAATATATGCATCACTGGACATCTAGCTAAATGGAGGAGATAAAAAGAGGGGTAGTGTGTGAGAGAGAGAAAGGGGTTTTAAACATTTAAACATGTTTTAAAATCTATTCACATTGTTGTGTCTTTGTTTCAGTATGGTCAGGGCGTGAGTTGGGTGGGTTGTCTGTGTTCTTTTTTGTTTTGTTTTGGGATTTCTGTGTTTGGCCTGGTGTGGTTCTCAATCAGAGGCAGCTGTCAATCGTTGTCCCTGATTGAGAACCATACTTAGGTAGCCTGGTTTCACATTTGAGTTGTAGGTGATTGTTTCCTGTGTCTGTACCATACGGGACTGTTTCAATTTTCGTTTGTTCATTCACGTTGTTATTTTGTATTTTTGTAGTGTTCAGTTTTATATATTAAAATGGACACTTACCACGCTGCACATTGGTCTGACATCTCTTACTCATTGTCAGAAGAAGAGGAGAGTCGTTACAATTATGATAAGTTGTCACGCCCTGGTCTTAGTATTTTGTGTTTTCTTTATCTATTTGGTCAGGCCAGGGTGTGACATGGGTTTTTGTATGTGGTGTGTTTTGTCTTGGGGTTTTTTCACAGGTATTGGGATTGTAGCTTAGTGGGGTGTTCTAGGTTAGTCTATGGCTGTCTGAAGTGGTTCTCAATCAGAGGCAGGTGTTTATCGTTGTCTCTGATTGAGAACCATATTTAGGCAGCCATATTCTTTGAGTGTTTCGTGGGTGATTGTCCTTATGTCCTTGTTCTGTCTGTGTTACTTAGCACCAGTATTAGGCTGTTTCGGTTTTCGTGTATCGTTTATTGTTTTTGTATTTGATTCATGTTTACTTCATTTTCATTAAACATTGATCACAATAGCCACGCCTCATTTTGGTCCGACTCTCCTTCGCATATAGAAAACCGTTACATAAGTAAAGTATGATAAAGCAAAATTCCATGGTCAAGCATTTAAATAATTTCATGGTTGAACTCAATGGATGCCTTGACATAATATAGTATAATGTTACATCAGTGGAGGCTCCTCAGAGGAGGAAGGGGAGGACCATTTGGTAAAAAAAAATTGCAGAAAAAGGTATCCTTTTTAGATAAAACTATACTAAATATTTTCACGTCACTAAATAAATTAAAACACACTGTTTTGCAATGAAGGTCTATAGTAGCCTCAACAGCACTCGGTAGGGTAACACCATTGTGTAGCCGGTGAACAACTAGCTTCAGTCATCCTCTTGGTACATTGATTTCAATACAAAACCTAGGAGGCTCTTTGTTCTCACCCCCTTCCATAAACTTGCACAGTAATTATGACAACTCCGGAGGACATCCTACAACCTATCAGTGCTCTTGCAGCATGAACTGACATGTTGTCCAACCAATCAAAGGATCAAAACATTTATCTAGTTCTGAAAGCATAAGATACAGCTAGCTATCTAGCACAGCAGTGCATCAAATGTGGTGAGTAGTTGACTCAAAGAGAGAAAGAATATAGTTGAACAGTTTCCAACAAATTCATTTCTTAAAAAATAAGTAAAGGAGAAGCAAGAGAGAGATTTCATCATTTTCATTTACTTAGCTAGCAAATGCAGCTGGCTAGTTTAGTTACTCAAACACCCGGCTCAAACAGAGGGATGCTGGCTAGACTATCCAACATAACACCGGAACTCTTCCAAGTCCAGGTAAGCTTTTGGTTTTATTAATTTACTGCGACTGGGGCCCACGGTGTAACTGCTTACTAACTATACACTGTAACGTTACTGCATGATTGTACCAGGTTTACTAACACATTAGTTATATTTGCTATGTTGACTAGGATGTTACTTTAGTTAATATGTGGACAATGATGTAGGCTGTGTGTAGCGCTTATGACAGTTTGGCTTGGAAGGTTTTTTCGCCTGGTCAAATACAGCTGATGTGCTGTTCATTGAAGTCCATAAACGAAGGAAAAACGTGAGAGGAGGAGAGTGCATAAAGGCAAGAAGGAATAATACAACGTGGCTGCTATGAAAGTGAACTATGTTTATGCGTGATCAGCAGTGTATTCATTCCGCCGATTCTGTTGAAAAACATTTTTTAAAACGGAAGCAAACGAAACAGGGATAAAAATACCAGAATTTGTCCAATAGAAACTCTCGTTTGCAACTGTTGGACTAATGATTACACCCTAGATAAGCTCGATGCAGGCAAGAGTATGCAATGTGTCGCTGTATTGAATGTGTCGCTGTCTGTCCATGTGTCACTCTCTGTCATCTCAAATTTTTCTCTCGACCTGTGTGTACCTACGGTGTAAACTTGAATTCATAGGCTAGGTTGTAGCAACCTATTGATGGGTATAGTGAACATTTTAGTATCATGTAGTGACCTAAACCTATCGATGTTACATTGAGCTGGGTGAATGGAATATGAATGACAGCCATCCAACATGCTGTAATAGAAATAAGGCCATGCTATTGAAAACATTTTTTTCCACCCTCATCATAAACGGCACTGACCGCCACTGTGTTACATACATTTAATAATTCAACCTATTCCCACTCCACTGCTTATTTTACCAGGCTGCTTACGATGAGCAAGTAAATGAGTCACTGGGTTACAGTTACTGTACCTGGATACAGTACAGGACATATTCACAAAAGGAAAGTGCAGAATGAGTGGCAATGCTAGGTCTGGACTTATTGGAGGTGCTTGGCTATACTGAGAGTAAGATTGTTGTACTTTTGGGAGACTTACTCTGGAAGTTACCATCACATCAACAAAGAAAACATGGAGATAAAAAAACTGATTTAATGAGAAAGAAAATAATCAAGGCACTACTGTAGTGATGAATCATTCTCGAAGCTATTTCAATATCATGCCATGAGTGACATCATGTGGTTAAAGGTGATATCTCACCTGATGTGTGTGTGTGTGTGTTTTTCCCAGTGTGTGTGTGAAGACTTTTTGACAGAGAATTGTTTCATTGATTCAGTATTTATTCATTCAGAGCCTATTATAATGGAATCAGCATATCATGCCAGAATAATAATATTCAGTGATATTGGGGAACAATTTGTATGACAATCTAGACAATATTAACCCTCTCCGTCTCTGCTAGATTAACAAAAAGCTGATATTGATAAATGAGTCTAACAAGTAGATAATAAATGTGTTCATTGCTAATCAACATACAGTGCCTTGCAAAAGTATTCGGCCCCCTTGAACTTTGCGACCTTTTGCCACATTTCAGGCTTCAAACATAAAGATATAAAACTGTATTTTTTTGTGAAGAATCAACAACAAGTGGGACACAATCATGAAGTGGAACGACATTTATTGGATATTTCAAACTTTTTAACAAATCAAAAACTGAAGAATTGGGCGTGCAAAATTATTCAGCCCCTTTACTTTTAGTGCAGCAAACTCTCTCCAGAAGTTCAGTGAGGATCTCTGAATGATCCAATGTTGACCCAAATGACTAATGATGATAAATACAATCCACCTGTGTGTAATCAAGTCTCCGTATAAATGCACCTGCAATGTGATAGTCTCAGAGGTCCGTTAAAAGCGCAGAGAGCATCATGAAGAACAAGGAACACACCAGGCAGGTCCGAGATACTGTTGTGAAGATGTTTAAAGCCGGATTTGGATACAAAAAGATTTCCCAAGCTTTAAACATCCCAAGGAGCACTGTGCAAGCGATAATATTGAAATGGAAGGAGTATCAGACCACTGCAAATCTACCAAGACCTGGCCGTCCCTCTAAACTTTCAGCTCATACAAGGAGAAGACTGATCAGAGATGCAGCCAAGAGGCCCATGATCACTCTGGATGAACTGCAGAGATCTACAGCTGAGGTGGGAGACTCTGTCCATAGGACAACAATCAGTCGTATATTGCACAAATCTGGCCTTTATGGAAGAGTGGCAAGAAGAAAGCCATTTCTTAAAGATATCCATAAAAGGTGTTGTTTAAAGTTTGCCACAAGCCACCTGGGAGACACACCAAACATGTGGAAGAAGGTGCTCTGGTCAGATGAAACCAAAATTGAACTTTTTGGCAACAATGCAAAACGTTATGTTTGGCGTAAAAGCAACACAGCTCATCACCCTGAACACACCATACCCACTGTCAAACATGGTGGTGGCAGCATCATGGTTTGGGCCTGCTTTTCTTCAGCAGGGACAGGGAAGATGGTTAAAATTGATGGGAAGATGGATGGAGCCAAATACAGGACCATTCTGGAAGAAAACCTGATGGAGTCTGCAAAAGACCTGAGACTGGGATGGAGATTTGTCTTCCAACAAGACAATGATCCAAAACATAAAGCAAAATATACAATGGAATGGTTCAAAAATAAACATATCCAGGTGTTATAATGACCAAGTCAAAGTCCAGACCTGAATCCAATTGAGAATCTGTGGAAAGAACTGAAAACTGCTGTTCACAAATGCTCTCCATCCAACCTCACTGAGCTCGAGCTGTTTTGCAAGGAGGAATGGGAAAAAATTCCAGTCTCTCGATGTGCAAAACTGATAGACATACCCCAAGCGACTTACAGCTGTAATCACAGCAAAAGGTGGCGCTACAAAGTATTAACTTAAGGGGGCTGAATAATTTTGCACACCCAATTTTTCAGTTTTTGATTTGTTAAAAAAAGTTTGAAATATCCAATAAATGTCGTTCCACTTCATGATTGTGTCCCACTTGTTGTTGATTCTTAAAAAAAATACAGTTTTATATCTTTATGTTTGAAGCCTGAAATGTGGCAAAAGGTCGCAAAGTTCAAGGGGGCCGAATACTTTCGCAAGGCACTGTATTTATTTAGAGGTTGCTATGAGACAAATCACATTCGAAATTAGTCTCGCCAGTCTCTTACCTGGCCAGAATCTTTGTGCTCTAAGCCTCTTCCTAAAGACACTTATATTAGACATTAAGAGTTGTGCAATCTCTATACAGTTTGAGAAAACACAGCCTCTGTGTGCAAGAGTGAAATTATCCCTCAGGCTTTGCTAATGGGTGTAACCCCTAGAGCCGAAGTCCGAGATCTCGAGGAAATCTAATTAGCATAATACAAAATTCCCTGTAAAATAGTCAATTTAAGCTAGAGATATCTGGGGGTTTTTGCATTGGAAGCGTCTCAATCCACCGCTTCCTCCGAGGTTCCACTTCCACATCTTCGGTTAAAGGTGACAGACCTAGCGCGATGTTTGTCCGACCATAATACACCCCCCAAAAAACTGTATTTTCACAAAATCATCTGTAGCGTTCGAACGGATTGGCCTGCATGACCCCGTTATGGAAAGACTCCAATGGACATGGCGGTGTTCTCCGTTTCGCTCCATGACCTCCACAAGCGTCTTGGGACTCTTCTGAAGTCGGTACTGACGACTTAGAAATTGTAGCATCCGAACAGTTTGGGCTACACGCTAATATGGCACCTCTGTGGAAAGTTGAGACGCTCACGAACACATGTTCATGTTGGCTTGCTCTAGGACACCCACAGGCCTCACAAGCCTTGTATGAATGTGCCAGTTGCAAAAATGTATGGAAGTACTAAATGTACTGCATGGAGACCGTTTATTGCCAAAAATAATTATTTAAATACATAAATACAATTAAATACAAATTTTTCCTGATCTTTCTTATATCACTCAGATATAGGACAGGCACTTTAGAACAAACATTTTTTGGGGGACTATCTGTTTTTCCATGTAGGGAATCTGTTATTCAATGCGTTTGTATGGGCTAATAGCAGTGAGGCCAATTAAATTTTTTGATCAAACAATGTTTTGTTATATATTTTTTTATCCATATTCATAGATTGCACCATCACTCCGTCACGTCATGATATTGTTATACAAGTTCTCAAGCTGCCCTCTATCGGCATGGCCACAATAGTGCCCCAAAGTGGTGATAAGCACAGTCATTCTGGATGGAGGCTAAATACTGTTCAGTCTAAATTACACTATAGTGCCTGGAAATATGATGACATTGCCAAAGTAGTCAAATATTTAGTAGGAAACAACTTTGCCAGTATTATCATCTCGTCATATTTATTTCAGACAGATGGCAATGTTTTCATTAGCTCGCAAAGTTCAACAAAAGTAGCTAGCAATGAACTATACATTCACATGGATTTAGTACTGTAGATATGTGGTAGTGGTGGAGTAGGGGCCTGAGGGCACACTGTGTTGTGAAATCTGTGAATGTATTGCAATGTTTTTAAGATTGTATGAACGGTCTTAATTTTGCTGGACCCCAGGAAGATGGGGATCCATAATAAATACAAATACAACCATTAGCTCGCTAAAATATGGTTACCTCCCATCAATCTTAGCTAGCTTGCTAACATTAAACTGCATCTAAAGTCAAACTGGTGACATAAAAATGAAGAGAAAAGGATTTCCTACTAGTTATTTGCCTACTGTTGAATGTCATTGTATTTCCAAGCAACTGGAATGCAGTGGGGGGGGGACCAGCTACTTTAAGACTGTGCAATCTTGGTATCAGGTATCACCTCTTAATTGAAATGCATTCCAGGTGACTACCTCATGAAGCTGGTTGAGGGAATGCCAAGAGTGTGCAAAGCTGTCATCAAGGCAAAGGGTGGCTACTTTGAAGAATGTCAAATATAAAATATATTTTGATTAGTTTAACACTTGTTTGGTTACTACTTGATTCCATATGTGTTATTTCATAGTTTTGATGTCTTTACTATTATTCTACAATGTAGATAATAGCAAAAATTAAGAAAAACCCTTGAGTAGGTTTGTCCACTTACCCTACATTATTCATCTCATATGCATACGTATATACTGTACTCTATATCATCGACTGCATCCTTATGTAATACATGTATCACTAGCCACTTTAACTATGCCACTTTGTTTACATACTCATCTCATATGTATATACTGTACTCGATACCATCTACTGTATCTTGCCTATGCTGCTCTGTACCATCACTCATTCATATATCCTTATGTACATATTCTTTATCCCCTTACACTGTGTATAAGACAGTAGTTTAGGAATTGTTAGTTAGATTACTTGTTGGTTATTACTGCATTGTCGGAACTAGAATCACAAGCATTTCGCTACACTCGCATTAACATCTGCTAACCATGTGTATGTGACAAATAAAATTTGATTTGATTTGATTTAGGTATATAAGGAACAGCATGGTCTGTAAAGTGTAGGCTCTCGACTCAACAGTCAAGACTGTTGAGTCGACGGTTTCATTATTGCAACAATTAATCGATATTGAAAAAAGATGATTGTTTGAAGAAATGACTCTCTCTCACTTGAATAGAATATTCCACCACAGCACTCATTTTCGATGCATTGACTAGAATGCTCAGTTGGGCATCAGTCCAAAATGAATTTCAAAAACAATATTGTGAGGAAATATGCAACACTTGAATATCTTAGTAGGTACCCCTCCACTCCCCTGGCTTCAGCAGGGCTTTGACTGTATGTAATGCATTAATTGACCTTGAATCCCACAATGCCAGTTTGCCAAAACAAAGAGCACTGTGATTGCAATGCTATTCTGTGGCAGTTTGACAGTAGCTTGGATGAGTGTACTAAAGATGAGGAATTTTATATTTTATCATGTATATTACTTCTCTACTAAAACAGACACCTTTAAAACGTGGGAACTTCTAAAATGGATCTGTAATGAAACGTTTTGCTTAAGGGAAAATATATGTTCAAGAAATAGAAAAAAAGACATTTGTTGTGGCAAGGTGGGGATTATGTTACATATTACACTTTTTAAGCTGGTGACTCAGTTTAACTTGTGGTCATAAGCCTACTTATTTCTATAATCACGTACCTCCCATGATGATTTGGCAACATTCAAAGGTGGGGAGCGAAGTGGGTGTTTGTTCAAAACCACCATGTCACAACACAACTGATTGGCTCAAATGCATTAAGAAGGAAATAAATTCCACAAATACATTTTTAGCAAGGCACACCTCTTAATTGAAATGCATTCCAGGTGACTACCTCATGAAGCTGGTTGAGGGAATGCCAAGAGTGTGCAAAGCTGTCATCAAGGCAAAGGGTGGCTACTTTTAGAATCTCAAATATAAAATATATTTTGATTAGTTTAACACTTGTTTGGTTACTACTTGATTCCATATGTGTTATTTCATAGTTTTGATGTCTTTACTATTATTCTACAATGTAGATAATAGCAAAAATTAAGAAAAACCCTTGAGTAGGTTTGTCCAAACTTTTGTCTTGTACTGTACATGTTGAACTTCTATCCTCTTAGGCAAGGGGCACAGTGTATGAATTTATGGTTGGATCAGAATCTTCGTTATAATCATTGGCCAGTCCGGAGAATTAAGTAAAACCACAAGTCCAAATCTCTATCTCCATCGATGGCTAATTTAGGAAAATGACAACTTTAGCTAACTAACTAGACACAGGAAGACAACAACAAAACGAGATGCAACAATTCAAGTTTTTTTTGATCTGAAGCCAAATCCCTTGACAGTTTTTTTTTTGGTGCGCCAGGACTATTCACAGCTAAACTCACTCAGTTTCAGTCAACACTGATTGGCAATTATTTTTAGATATTTTTATCAAGGTAGGCCAAATGCTCACTGGCTTCCCTTGCATTCAACGCTACGGGCGGCAACAATATCATACCCTTTCTGACCAGACAGCATCAGATTGATAGACAGAGCGGTGCTGTTGCGTTAACTCAGATGCTTTTTCCGGGTGAGATACATTCCACCTCCTGCGAATTGACGGAAATGTATGATCAATTATTTAGTTTGTTTTCTTCATTTTTTGTAATATTTTGGGGAAGCCTGGCATTCCTTGGCATCCATGAATACACACCATTTGTACACTGATTGGTATGCTTGTAATCTTTAAGGACTGGGGAGTTTTTCAGGGTAAAAAAAGAAACAGAATGGAGCTAAGCACAGGCAAATCCTTGCGAAAACCTGGTTTGGTCTACTTTGCACCAGAAACTGGGAGATGAATTCACCTTTCAGCAGGACAATAACCTAAAACGCAAGGCCAAATCTACACTGGAGTTGCTTACCAAGATAAGATTGAATGTTGTTGAGTGGCTGAGTTAAAGTTTTGACCTAAATCTACTTGAATGACCTTGGCAAGAGCTGAAAATGGCTGTTTAGCAATGATCAACAACCAATTTTCCAGAGCTTGAATATTGGGCAAATGTTGCACAATCCAGGTGTGGAAATCACCACCTTCCGGAGACACCTGAAACCCCACCTCTTCAAGGAATACCTAGGATAGGATAAGTAATCCTTCTCACCACCCCCCCCCCCCCTTAATGATTTAGATGCACTATTGTAAAGTGGCTGTTCCACTGGATGTCAGAAGGTGAATTCACCAATTTGTAAGTCGCTCTGGATAAGAGCGTCTGCTAAATTACTTAAATGTAATGTAAAATGAAAGCTCTTAGAGACTTACCCAGAAAGACTCCTCGCTGTAATCGCTGCCAAAGGTGCTTCCACAAAGTTTTCACTCGGGGGTGTGAATACTTATGTAAAGGAGATATTTCTGTATTTCATTTTCAATAAAATTTCAAAGATTTCTAAAAACATGTTTTTAACAGTGGTAGCTAGCCAGTTATCCCTATTGACTTACTATGGGCTTGTGATCTACGCACACTACAGTGGGTATTGTAGGCAGGTAAACATGCCAAAATTAACACAGAATTAAAAGTATAATGAAAAAAAAAATGTAGTCAGGCAACATATGACATGTGAAAGGGCAGCTTGCTTAGTGGTTAGAGCGTTGGGCAAGTAACTGAAAGGTTGGTAGATTGAATCCCCAAGCTGACAAGGTAAAAATCTGTCGTTCTGAACAAGGCAGTTAACCCACTGTTCCCTGGTAGACCGTCATTGAAAATAAGAATTTGTTCTTTACTGTCTTGCCTATTTAAATAAAAATATAATTCCAAAGTCAGGGTTTATTTTCTCTCGCTTCAACTCAAATAATGTCCGCCATTGATTTCTGCGCATACTTTCCATTGAAGCTTGCGTCGATGCATGCTACTACAATCTTTCTGTGCTGCCTCCTGGGCTTGTCCTTGGCTGTTCCTGTTTAACAAAAAACAACATACAAACTGATATGCCCCAAAATATAAGTTCTTTTACCATTTACTGTATGTATAATATAATGTACTGTCATTTATGTATACATGTTTACATATGTAATTTTTTAAAATATATTTTAGGCTGATGTCACTTGTGAGTTGCACGCTCAAGCTCTGACTCTAACTCAAACGAGGTACGTCCCAGACTGTAAGGAGAAATTATTCAACATTGTAGTGAACAGAGATCAATGTGTATGAAACACTTGAGTAAAATGAGGGATACAAAGTGTACTGAAAGCAGTTGCTTCGAAACAGGAGTGGTTCCAGAGTTTCAGCAAATAACATCCCATCATGCTTACGGTCATGTATAAAAATTCTGGGCAAGCCATTATTTCGTCTACCATGGCTATGCCCCGATAGCATGATAATGCCCCCGTTCACATAGCGCTAGTGCATAGGCCTATTTATTTCTGCAGACTCACACTCACTCATCACAAATTGTAAGCAAGCTAGTTACATTGCTACCTAGCTCCCAAAAACTCTTGGGAGACATTCTGCCTTCTCCCTACAGTTTTCATCCATTATCTTCACCCATGACTGGTTCACGTGAACGTCAATCCCGATGTTTTAACGTTTGGAATCGTCAATAACCATTGCTTTTGATACGGCTTTCAAAACATATGGCCCTTATCTCTTATCAGCGAGAAATAATCTTTAGAGTAAAAAAGATACACTTACTGTAGCAGTTTTGCCCAGATCCATAAAGCTACGGTGCCTCCATCCGACGAAACCACACTTCTGATACACTTCCGAGTTACAGTTGCACAGTCGTTTGGCGCATGCTTGATTTTAGCACAGGTGCTCGGTCGACTTTTGTCTTCCGTCTGTTTTCTGTAAATAAGCGCTGTAACATGAGGACACAAACTCTAACCCTATCTAGGTGTGTATACATCTAAATCTAAAAAAAAACATATCACTCATATGCTTCCAAAATCATACAGAAAGCGACTCGTGTTAACATTCAGATTGAGCGTTGGGGCTTTGGGGCTCTCAACAAAACTCCCCCATACAGAAGAAACCTACGTCTAATGACTCTTATGTATAATGTAATGGGACTGAGTAATGATCAAGGGTAATTGCCTCCTTAAGACATGATTGACATCGGACAAAGAGGGTGGGCTATCAGTTGAACATTGATATATAATAGTTTTACAGCAAATTTCCTGCAAGTCTACCCATTTTGCCATGGTGTGGAGAGATGTTTTTGCAGTTTGGGAAATCTGAAGTGGTAACTTTGGATATTTTCTGTGCTAATACTTTTGATGTGCTAAAACTTTTCAGTCTACGTTTCACTCCCCATCATGGCATTGTTTATTAAACAGAAACACTTGCAACGTTTTTCCTCTTCACGAGTCGCGACTGAGCTGAGCCATATAGGTCATCTTGGCAAATTAAAATAGGGGGTGCAAATGTTTTTACACCTACACTTTTTTTACCAGCAAATGATCAACTGGCTCATTTGTTAAGTTTCACAAATAGTTTTGCTAGTTTGCATTAAAAAAAGATATATAACCATTTTCTAAATAATAAAATTGGGTGTGATATGATTGCATTTTGGAAAACTGCTCCCCCAAGATGAACGGTTTTGACCACCCTCCACTGCTTTGATGGTGCAGCTATAATTCCCAAGTGTCTATCCTATAATGAAAAGGCACCTGCAGAATGAAAATTCCACAAACATGTTTATCTATGTTGTGCTTTTATTACATTTGTATTGATGTTTAGTTTCGTGTCTGATGAGCTCAGGGTGTTGTTGCACAAGTTTGCAGCGGGCATCATAAGCAAAGTCATTGTATCCTATTATTTCACTTCCCCTAGCTTTGAGAACCAGGGCATGAGCACAGGGCTGACTTGGCATTGCTGTGGCACAGCTGTTAATCTGGCGGCAGCCTACTGTACCTGAAGTTGCACTGTGTCCATTATAATGTAGAGAAACACATCTCTAGTTCAAACCGTTCAATAGTTAGACTATTCATATTACCAGAGCTTCATCTTATTCTTTCTATTTTTATGGCACTTTATGGAACATGACAAAACTATAACAATAGATGGCAAGGTCAAATATACTGGTTTCCCCTATCCATCTGTGGTGAAGTTTTCCCTAAATGATTATGACAAATTCAGCAATAGCCTAGCCAGCTGGCTAATTTTTAAATATGCTGTAGCAACAACAGATAACATTAGCTATGTATGCTTAACATGCTAGCGAGCTACACTGACAGCTGTCAGTATCCTACTTGTTGTTATTTCTCCACTCCACGTGGAAATCAACAGAGTGTTCTCACCCCCAATTCGGGAATATGTATTAGCATCCGGTTTCATTCATGAGGTGGAACCTAAAAGAGAATTTCTGCCTTGGAGGTGGAACCTAAAAGAGAATTTCCGCTATAGGACAGAAATCACTTCGAAATAGGGGCGGCATTGCCCTCTGGGGGGGGGCCTTTTAAGCAAAATTACATGTTAATATGATCTGAATAAAATTGACTAACAAAATCAATGGGGGCCCCCTGGAAGTCAGGGCCCCTGGGCACGTGTCATATGTGCCCGGTCAGTATTCGGCCATGATTACTATTACTTCTGTTTAGATTGCTGGCTAGACTAACTACCAGTCAAAACATGTACATGGCTAATTGTCAAGAGAAAAAGTGCTGATGCACAAAAAGTGCTGATGCACAATACCATTTTGAAATTGCACCTGATGTATTTTACCCAACCAGACCGAATATCAATGATGATGTAAAGCAAGTGTTGATCAAATGTTATGCTGCTGTGGCACTACTGTTGATATTTAAACTACTGTAGGTAGCTACACACACTTGACCGGTGTCCGCATCTCACGCCATGCATGTTTGGATACCTGGCGTGCGCAATCTCAGTTAAGGGAAGACTGGAAACAAGTGCAACCAGGCCCGCGCGAGTTCTGTACAGGGCAGACCAACAGGCGCAACCAAAGGACGGGGTGTGGAGTGGGGATATTGACAATGTCAGAACAACTTGTGGGCAATGGGTTCAGAACAACAATGACAAAAATGATACCACCACCCAAAAGGGTACTTGGCAAGTGGAAGGTCAAAGGGGCATGTGCTGGGCACAGGTTGACTCCTACTGTTTCTGTGCAAGAACCCGACTGAATGGTTTGATGAGCATGAAAATGGTGTAAACCATATGCATGGCTCCCTCAGTCACCTGATCTTAACCCAATTGAACACTTATGGGAGATTCTGAGCAACACCTAAGACAGTGTTTTCCACCACCATCAACAAAATACCAAATGGTGTAATTTCTAGTGGAGGTGTTCCAGACACTAGAATCTATGCCAAGGTGCATTGCAGCTGTTCTGCTCATGGTGGCCCAACACTCAATTATGACACTTTATGTTTCCTTTATTTTGGCAGCTACCTGTACAGTATGTGGATATTGTGAGATATGATTATATGTGTGGTGTGTAAATCAAAATGACATTGAATGAGAAAGAAAAACTGCAGTTTTCTTTCCTATTTAGGCTGGTTCCATTCTGCCCTCCCTGCCACAGTTGAAATCAAATCAGCTCCGTCAACTACTACTTACCATGTTTGCTGCCCCTTCCCCAGCCCCTGCACCAACCGCAACTGGTGATGTTACAGTTTTGACAATGTTACACCCAGCACTTATTCATTTCATGTCTCAACATTTACAGTGAATTCATACAATTTTCAGAACCCTTGACCTTTCCCACATTTTCTTACTGTACACCCTTATTTTAAAATGGATTTATTTTTAAATTCCCTCCTCATACTACACACAATACCACATAATGACAAAGCCAAAAAAAATAATATATATATAAATATATATATGTATATCACATTTACATAAGTATTCAGACCCTTTACTCAGTACTTTGTTGAAGCACCTTTGGCCGCGATTACAGCCTGGAGTCTTCTTGAGTATGACGCTACAAGCACCTGCATTTGGGGAGTTTCTAGACAGGTGTGTGCCTTTCAAAATCATGTCCAATGAAAAATGTTGAAAAAAAAGTTTTTGCTTTGTCATTATGGGGTAATGTGTGGAGACTGATGAGGGATAAACAAAAAAAACATGTTTAGAATAAGGCTGTAACGTTGAAAAAAATGTGGAAAAAGTTAAGGGTCTGAGTATTTTTCGAATGTATTGTATATTAAACTCCCACTACATAAGATAAAATGGATCTTTATATTAATTAATGTACTTTTCTGTCTATCAGAAAAAGTACGTCGCTTGATATCCTGCATCACACAGAATGTTCACCCACTCCACCATTCAGCACTCTGTGGAAATCTACACTTTACACCATGATTTGTAATTCCTTTATGCATTTCTGTCCAATCAACAAATTATTATTTCAAGCTCAATTGTATGTCCCTCCATTCCTCTGAAGAATGCTAATAATGTTTGTGGAAATTAAAATTAAGTGTTGTACATTGCATTGCATAACTGAGAAATGTAAATGAAGTGTGGTACCTTAGCTATATTGCATAAAATCAAGTTGTACATTACAATTTGAAACAATATGTTATCAGTAAATGTAACATTAGTTAAACCTGGTGAATACACAACGTACGTTGCATGGTGTGTTAATTTAGCCTCCGCAATCCCCAAAAACCAGGTGAATTAATCATTTACAGTTTCAAAACTTTTGAACAACCAAAGTTTCTTAATACTGTTGAGACATTGTTGTTTGTGGGGACTGTGGATATATGTATTTTTAGGATTATCCACCAAATGCCTATTTTCTTCACATTTGACATCTTTAGGACACGCATTGGATGACAGCACTATCCCTTAAAGCTCATTGGTTGACTGAATGCTCAGTGGTTGACTGTGAACTAAAACGGTCTATAAAAAGCACATTCTAGTTGTTCAGTTGCAATACAACATCAGTGTCTCATCTTTAATACCAACTTTCTAACCCTTTTACATCACTTGAACAGGTAAGAGCTTCAAAGAACACTGTAGTGGAGTTTAGTCATGCGTGTCGAGCTTTGAATTCACGATACGTCTTTTTCATTTCAAGAACTCCGTGGTGACCATGAAACTACTATTCCTAGTGATGTGCCTGATTGGACTTTGTTCTTCCATTCCTGTAAGAATTCTTGAAATGCAACATCAATCCTGCAGTTTAAACATCAATACATCAAGAGATTGCTCCTTCCACAGATTGTATTGCAATGGAATGAGTAAAAATCTGACTTCTTTCCCAATATGATGAGCTTAAGTTCACAATTTGAGTGTTGATCACTTTATACTGTAATATCCTTCATCCTGTGATTTTGTTTGTGTGTGCAGATGTCTGAGGAACATGATCGAGAGGAGCGCTCGGCTAGTGATGAGGTATAGCAATATTTAGCACCATCTATTGGTATCTATTAGGTATTCTATCTATTAGAGTATTATAGTATGGGCTACTATTTGAATATGATTACTAACCAGAACTTCCCTGTAACACTGACTATCCATCCATCCATCCATCTCTCTCTCTCTCTCTCTCTCTCTCTCTCTCTTTCTAGATGTTCAGGGGTAATGGGCGTGGTTTGGGAGGGTTTTACCACTATCAGCCACCACAGTACCCACCATACTTCCCTTATGCCCAGCCTCCCCAAAGTAACTCCGCCCTGATGGCCCTCCTGCCCTTCCTATTTGCCAGACTCGCTGCCACTCCTGTAGCAACTCCTGCTGCAGCTCCCGCGCCAGCTGCCGCTGCCACACCGGCCCCAGCAGCAGGTGGAAAATGAGATGGGCGTCGCCAGAGGAACCAGAGAGAAAACTCTGACTCCCATGTCTCCACCTTGTTTACTTAAATTATGTTGATATTAGTTGCTGTTCAAAGCTGATTATTCCATGATCAATAAATTAATTAAGTTTTAAGATCCGTCATTATGTATATGTTTGTCTGTTGTGTTCTGTTTAATTTACAGAAAGGGGCAATTCTGTTTGTGATGCTTTCAAAACAGTGTAACGGCGTTCTTCGTTTGTTGAATGAGAGCCGGACCGAAATGCAGTGTGGTGGTTACTCATGTCTTTAATGAAGAAAAAAACGTAACGATACATGAAATAACTAATAAATACAAAAACAACAAACAGAACGTGAAACCTATTACAGCCTATCTGGTGAACACTACACAGAGACAGGAACAATCACCCACGAAATACACAGTGAAACCCAGGCTACCTAAATACGGTTCCCTATCAGAGACAACAAGAATCACCTGACTCTGATTGAGAACCGCCTCAGGCAGCCAAACCTAAACTAAACACATCCCTAATCAACCACAATCCCAATGCCTACAAAAACCCCAATACGACAACACAATAACATAAACCCATGTCACACCCTGGCCTGACCAACTAATTAACTAAAACACAAAATACTAAGACCAAGGAGTGACAAACCCCCCCCCCTAAGGTGCGGACTCCCGAACGCACCTCAAAACCATAGGGAGGGTCCGGGTGGGCTTCTGTCCATGGTGGCGGTTCCGGCTCGGGACGTGGACCCCACTCCATAAATGTCATAGTTCCTCCCCTTCGCGTCCTGGGATAATCCACCCTCGCCGCCGACCATGGCCTAATAGTCCTCACCCAGAACCCCACTGAACTGAGGAGCAGCTCGTGACTGAGGGGCAGCTCGGGACTGAGGGGCAGCTCGGGACTGAAGCAGCTCGGGTTTGAGGGGAAGCTCGGGACTGAGGGGCAGCTCGGGACTGAGGGGCAGCCCAGCACTGAGAGGAAGCTCAGCCAGGCAGTTGAATCCGGCAGATCCTGGCTGGCTGGCAGTTCTGGCAGATCCTGGCTGACTGGCGGATCTGGAAGAGTCTGGCTGACTAGCGGATCTGGAAGAGTCTGGCTGACTAGCGGATCTGGAAGAGTCTGGCTGACTAGCAGATCTGGAAGAGTCTGGTTGACTAGCAGATCTGGAAGAGTCTGGTTGACTAGCAGATCTGGAAGAGTCTGGTTGACTAGCAGATCTGGAAGAGTCTGGTTGACTGGCAGATCTGGAAGAGTCTGGTTGACTAGCAGATCTGGAAGAGTCTGGTTGACTGGCAGATCTGGAAGAGTCTGGCTGACTGGCAGATCTGGAAGAGTCTGGCTGACTGGCAGATCTGGAAGAGTCTGGCTGACTGGCAGATCTGGAAGAGTCTGGCTGACTGGCAGATCTGGAAGAGTCTGGCTGACTGGCGGATCTGGAAGAGTCTGGCTGACTGGCGGATCTGGAATAGACTGGCTGAGTGGCGGATCTGGAAGAGTCTGGCTGACTGGCGGATCTGGAAGAGTCTGGCTGACTGGCAGATCTGGAAGAGTCTGGTTGACTGGCAGATCTGGAAGAGTCTGGCTGACTGGCAGATCCTGGCAGACTGACGTCTCTGGCTGCTTCATGCTGACTCACGGCTCTGGCTGCGCCATGCTGACTGGCGGCTCTGGCTGCTCCATGCAGATTGACAGCTCTTGCGGCTTCTTGCAGACTGACAGCTCTGACTGTTCCATGCAGACTAACAGCTTTGGCAGTTCCTTGCAGACTGACAGCTCCTTGCAGACTGGCAGCTCCTTGCAGACTGGCAGCTCCTTGCAGACTGGCAGCTTCTTGCAGACTGGCAGCTCCTTGCAGACTGGCAACTCCATGCAGACTGGCAGCTCCATGCAGACTGGCAGCTCCATGCAGACTGGCAGCTCCATGCAGACTGGCAGCTCTGGCTGCTCCAAGCAGACTGACAGCTCTGGCCGCTCCATGCAGACTGGCAGCTCTGGCTGCTCCATGCAGACTGACAGCTCTGACTGCTCCATGCAGGCTGACAGCTCTGACTGCTCCATGCAGGCTGACAGCTCCTTGCAAACTGGCAGCTCCTTGCAGACTGGCAGCTCCTTGCAGACTGGCAGCTCTGGCTGCTTCATGCAGACTGGCAGCTCAGGCTGCTCCGAACAGGCAGGAGGCTCCGGCAGCGCTGTAGAGGAGGAAGGCTCTAGAAGCGCTGAACAGGCGGGAGACTCCGGTAGCGCAGGAGAGGAGAAAGGCTCTGATAGCGCTGAACAGACAGGAGACTCCAGCAGCGCTGTAGAGGAGGAAGGCTCTAGAAGCGCTGAACAGGCGGGAGACTCCGGTAGCGCAGGAGAGGAGAAAGGCTCTGATAGCGCTGAACAGACAGGAGACTCCAGCAGCGCTGTAGAGGAGGAAGGCTCTAGAAGCGCTGAATAGGCGGGAGACTCCGACAGCGCAGGAGAGGGAGAAAGTGCTGGCTGCGCTGAACAGGCAAGGCGCACTGAAGGCCTGGTGCGTGGTACTGGAACTGGTGGTACTGGATCGAGGACACGCACAGGAAGCCTGGTGCGGGGAGCTGCCACCGGAGGACTGGTGTGTGAAGGTGGCACAGGATGGACTGGACCGTGAAGGTGTACTGGAGAGCCTGAGAGCAGGACTGGCACAGGACGTGCAAGGCTAGGTAGGTACACAGGAGGCCTAGTGCATGAGGCTGGCACATTTTTCACCAGCCAACTAACACGCACCTCAGGACTAGTATGGAGTGCTGACCCAGGTGCCATTGAATCCCCGACACGCTCCGTCGGACAAATCTTGTACCTAAAGCACCAAGCTAGCAACTCCCTCATTACTCTCTCCTCCAATTTCTCCATTAACTCCTTCACAGTCTCTGTTTTGCTCACCTCCAACACCGGTTCTGGTCTCCTCCTTGGCTCCTCACGATAAACAAGGAGAGTTGGCTCAGGTCTGTCTCTTGACTCAGCCACTCTCCCTCTGAGCCCCCCCCCCAATAAATGTTTGGGGCTGACTCACGGGCTTTCCTCTGCGCCGTCGTGATTGCCTCTCCAACTCCATTCTCCTATAGCCCTCTTCGCACTGCTCCAGCGAATCCCAGGCGGGCTCCGGCACTCTCTCTGGGTCGACCGCCCACCTGTCTATTTCATCCCACGTCGTATACTCCATGCTTCTGCTGTCCATAACGACCTCCCTTCGCTGCTCCTGCTGTCACTGCCTGTTAACACGCTGCTCGGTCCATGTGTGGTGGGTGATTCTGTAACGGCGTTCTTCGTTTGTTGAATGAGAGTCGGACCGAAATGCAGCGTGGTGGTTACTCATGTCTTTAATGAAGAAAAAACGGAACGATACATGAAATAACTAATAAATACAAAAACAACAAACGGAACGTGAAACCTATTACAGCCTATCTGGTGAACACTACACAGAGACAGGAACAATCACCCACAAAATACACAGTGAAACCCAGGCTACCTAAATACGGTTCCCTATCAGAGACAACAAGAATCACCTGACTCTGATTGAGAACCGCCTCAGGCAGCCAAACCTAAACTAAACACACCCCTAATCAACCACAATCCCAATGCCTACAAAAACCCCAATACGACAACACAATAACATAAACCCATGTCACACCCTGGCCTGACCAACTAATAAACTAAAACACAAAATACTAAGACCAAGGCGTGACAAACAGGAGTGAAACTTCTCTGACATTGGGTGGAAGGCTCTCCAAGTCCAAATACAAGTATGAAATCCCCAAAACGCCTGAAGTCATTATCAATTGCAGGGTATTTGGTGTTTCCAAAAAGGGGTCAAAACCCACCACCAAATTCTCTTGCATTGCAGATAACAAAATATGTTGTCTATTTGGTAGCTAATAACAATACCATTTTGAAAGACACTTTGAAAATGGGTTACAACATAAAACGTTTGTGAACCTCAACTCTTTAACTTCAGTATGAAGTCAGGTACTGTAGATATCTTTCTCTAGCACTGAGAAAATAACAACATTTAATATTAGCCTAGTATACATTTTCCCCGCTTATAACAAGCCTTTAACATGTTGATTTTTGTATCGTTTATGATTTGAATTCAATCAATATCCGACGTTCTACAGTAAATTCCTAAAATATTGTGATTTGATATAAAAACCCACTCAAATGTCTTGCAATGCTAGATTAAAATCTAACTTGGTTGCATGCTTTCTGACAGTTGCATTAAACACTTGAACTTTTTATGCCATTGGACTGTATATACAGAGCATTCAGAAAGTATTCAAAAGCCCTGAATTTTTCCACATTTTGTTAAATTAAAACCTTAATCCAAAATGAATTATAAAAACAAATCCCTCACCAATCTACACACAACACCCCATATGACAAAGCAAAAACCAGTTTATAGAATTTTTTGCAAATTTATTTAAAAAAAATAAGTGAAATATCACACTTACATAAGTATTCAGACAATTTGTTCAGTACCTTGTTGAATCACCTTTGGCAGTGATTACAGCCTTGAGTCTTCTTGGGTATGACGCTACAATCTTGGCACACTTGTATTGGGGGGTTTCTCCCATTCTTCTCTGCAGATCCGCTCAAGTTATGTCAGGTTGGATGGGGAGCGTCACTGCACAGCTATTTTCAGGTCTCTTCAGATTTGTTTGATCAGGTTCAAGTTCGGGCTCTGACTGGGCCACTCACAGATATTCAGAGACATTCATTGTCCCGAGCCACTCCTGAGTTGTCTTGGCTGTGTGCTTAGGATCGTTGTCCTGCGGGAAGATGAACCTTCGCCCCCAGTCTGATGTCCTGACCACTCTGGAGCAGGTTTTCATCAAGGAACTCTCTGTACTGTACTCTGTTCATGTTTCCCTTGTTCCTGACTAGTCTCCCAGTCCCTTCCTCTGAAAAACATACCCACAGCATGACGCTGCCACTACCATGCCTCACCTTAGAGATGGTGCAAAGAGTTCAATCTTGTTTTCATCAGACCAGAGGATGTTGTTTCTCATGGTCTGAGAGTCATTTAGGTGCTTTTTGGCAAACTCCAAGTGGGCTGTCATTTGCCTTTTACTGAGGAGTGGCTTCCGTCTGGCCACTACCATAACGGCCTGATTGGTGGAGTGCTGAAGAGATGGTTGTCCTTCTGGAAGGTTCTCCCATCTCCACAGAGGAACTCTGGAACAGTGTCAGAGTGACCATCTGGTTCCCGGTCACCTCTATGACCAAGGCCCTTCTCCACGATTGCCCAGTTTTGCCGGGCGGCCAGTTCTTGGAAGAGTCTTGGTGGCTCCAAACTTCTTCCATTTAATAATGATAGAGTCCACTGTGTTCTTGAGGACCTTCAGTGCTGCAGCAATGTGTTGGTACCCTTCCCCCAATCTTTGCCTCTACACAATCCTGCCTCTGAACTCCAAGGACAATTCCTTCAACCTCAAGGCTTGGTTTTTACTCTGGCATACACTGTCAACTGTAGGACCTTATTATAGACAGGTGTGCGTCTTTCCAAATCATATCCAATCAAGTTGATTCACCACAGGTGGACTCCAATCAAGTTGAAGAAACATCTCAAGGACGATCAATGGAAACAGGATGCACCTGAGCTCAATTTCGAGTCTCATAGCAAAGGGTCTGAATACTTATGTAAATAAGCTATTTCTGTTTTTTATTCATAATAAGTTTGCACAAATGTCTGAAAAACGTTTTTACTTTGTTATAATGGGGTACTGTGTGTAGATTGATGTTGAAGGGGTCTGAATACTTTCCTGATGCACTGTATAGTTTGGCTCAAAGGCCCCTTTGTGAGGGAGACCCTTATTTGCTGGTCTGTGACTCACTGACACTACCTGGTCAGAGGTAATAAGGTAATAAGGTTACACACAGAGATTGTTATTGCAATAAATATACATGTGGAATAATAGATATTGTTCTAGGATTAACAGCAGACGACCCAGAATTTACGCATTTGATAAATACCAGTGGCAAGACGCTAATTTGTTTGCCCGACATTGCAAGGAAAACCCAGACAACATATAACATCCTTCATTGAAACACATGTAGGCTTCATTAGGGCTTTATGATTGGCTGAGAAACACTATATATTGTCTGCGTATTGATGAGTGTACTAGCGCATACAGAGGCACTGAGAAGGCTTTTGACCCTGAGATACTGTCATGCATAGGTGTAATAGGTGGCAGGGAAGTCAGGCGCAGGAGAGTCAAATGGAGTGTAAAATGGAGTCTTTTAATAAAGTCCATGGAATATGCTCCATAACACTAAATGTACATAACAAACAAACATGGGTACAAGGACCCGACGCGCACCGATACAACAAACACACTACACTGACAATAAAACAATCTCTGACAAAGACATGAGGGAAAACAGAGGGTTATATACACAACAGGTAATGAATGGGATTGAAAACAGGTGTGTGGGAAGACAAGACGAAACCAATGGAAAATGAAAAAAGGATCAATGATGGCTAGAAGACCGGTGACGTCGAACGCCGAGCACCGCCCGAACAAGGAGAGGCAACGACTTCGGCAGAAGTTGTGACAGATACGTTAAGGTATGGTTATACTAATAATTCTAACACTTTGTTCAGAGTGAAGTCATTCTTATACACTCATTAACTGTGTAGTAGATTATACATACAATATAATCTGTAACTTGTTGGGAATAGATGGATTAATAAAGTGATGATGTTTATGTTTATACTCTATTTAGATGAAGAATTTCAGCATGAAGATTGTTGTTCTACTTGGATTTGTGATGCTTCTCTCTATTGCTTTGGTAAGCCATGCATATAGTATGTACATGAAATGCTGGTACAAATGTTATTCTTTTAGATGTAGAATATACTTAAAGTTAGTGTATTTCATCCATATGTACTTTATTTTCTTATTGTTTACTTTTGAAGGCTGAGCATGAGCATGGCCATCAGCATGTCATTGAGAAGCGCTCTTCAAGTGAGGAGATGAGGAGTATGTATGACACACATCTTTGAATATTTGTTTCTTTATTGGGGGATAGAGACGTCGAGAAAATGACAGGAAAGGCTAAGTTTGTGCAAGAAGAGCATGGGCTACATTCAAACCCACTCTGACACGGTATATGTGTGCGCTAAAGTTAGCAGCCTTAACCACTAGAGCACCTCAGCCCACATTTACACATAAAAAGTTGCCAAAGACAGTATCAACACGGACAGAAACTTCACTTTAAATGGTTTAATGATTTTTTCCTTCAAATAACTTGACATACAAACCAATTACCTATAGTATCACTATCTGCATGGCCCTTGTTATATACAGTTATATATGTACAGTTATAAACAATGTACAGTTATGCTTCTATACCTGCACCTTCTGCTTCTGCAAAGACTTGGTCGGGACCCAGCCCCTGCAGCACTGGCCCCTGTAGCACCGGTCCCTGCAGCTCCGGTCCCTGCAGCACCGGTACCTGCAGCACCAGTCCCTCCAGCACCGGCCCCTGTAGCACCGGTACCTGCAGCACTGGCCCCTGTATCACCGGTACCTGCAGCACTGGCCCCTGTAGCACCGGTACCTGCAGCACCAGTCCCAGCTCCAGCCCCAACTCCAGCTGGTCGCTGAGAAAGGACATGAATCAGAAACTTCAGCTCAACAAGAGCTTGGTTGATGGTTGATGAAATGACCAGAACATTAACTGACAATAAGTACTGTAATAGCTGTAATAGCTGTAATAGAATTTTGCTTGAGTTTCCCTTTTATGTACTTGCTGTATGTCTATCTGTAATGCAATAAAGAGGATTTGAAATGGCATATGTCCCCCCCTGCACACTTTCTTTTGCCTGAGAAATTTGATTTTGAATACAAACATAATGCAGTTAGGGAATTTGTTCAGTCAGAGCAGGTTGTTTGAACATATGTGGTATGTTTTTTTACTTTTACACACAAGAATCTGTTCTTAATTGACTTACCTTCATAAATAAAGGTTACAATAATAAAAACCTCTGCTTTGATTATGCTGCAGCAGCTCCAAAGCTGATGTCTGCCCATTTGCCTTTTTAGTTGACTTTCTCCTTCACTCTCTCTCCTTATTAATAAGTTAATGATAAAAAAAATGTCTGTCTCCTGACATTTTAATACATTTGGTCTCCAGTCTATGGGCCACAGAAAACCACATACGCTACTTCTCTTTCTACCGTAGGCTACATCATTTATGTGAAATTAATTTGATGGAGTGTTGGTGGAGCGCAGCTGCACTGCGCCTCTCCAACAGCACCCTGGAGAGGCGTGCTGGGCATGGACAAGCCTTTGGCAAAGTTGACACTGCTTATCATGGGGCGGCATCGTCGCTCACCTAAATATCCTTCATGCCCCTGAGTGAGACAAGTTATCATTGTTTTGGGGCAAAATAATGTGGTGTTATGTATTGTTGGAGGTGCACCTTGGTCAGTTTACCTCGGAAAATGCTGCTCTCATCAAACTACCGCTCTCGGCAGCTGGCTAATCCTGCTTAATTTGCGGGCCGGCTGTGGGGCCTAATCATAGAATTATATTTAGAATTCCTATTAATTCAATAGCATCTCTGTGGCCCTAGTCATAAAGATTAGCCATTTTTCTTTTTAAATGTATTACCTTTAATTGTGGCATGAACGCAAACGAACATTATGTTTTCATCTGACTGTCAAACACAAGAGGCTGCTGAGGGGAGAACGGCTTCAAATAATGTCTGGAACGGGGCAAACGGAATGGCATCAAACACCAGGAAACCATGTGTTTGATGTATTTACCGTTCCACAAATTCCACCCCAGTCATTACCATGAGCCCGTTCTCCCCAATTAAGCTGCCACCTGTGCTGTCAAACAATCACTTCAAAGGGCTCCTTTTTCTAGGCTTAAGTTTTACCAGTATGGAGTACCCTCATGACTTATTTTGCCGGTACGTATTACTGGGCCGTACATCCTTACTTTCACCCCTGAATATATATGCATCACTGGACATCTAGCTAAATGGAGGAGAAAAAAAGATGGGCAGTGTGTGAGAGAGAGAAAGGGGTGGGGCTTGAGAGGATATGAGTAACAAATGATTTAAATCTGAGGATGAGCATGTTGTTTTGTCTGTTGATGTTTCTCAATATATTTGGTGACTGTGAACAATACTTGTGAACAATATTGGAGTTATGTTTTAAACATTGAAACATGTTTGAAATCACAGTCACATTGTGATGAGTAAAGTAGGATAAAGATCCAAAGGCCAAATTCAATGGTCAAACGTTAAAATCATTCAATGGTTGAAATCAATAAAAGCTTTGACATAATACAGTATAATGTTACTCGACTGCTTATTTTACCAGGCTGCTTATTATGAGCAAGTAAATGAGTCACTGGGTTACAGTTACTGTACCTGGATACAGTATAGTACATATGCATACAGGGACAAGGCAAGGATTGCAACAAGGCAAGACTAAAAACATATTTCTGTTTCAGTCTGTACATGGATACTGAAGTGTTGCCAGTGGCCCACGTGAGTTTTGCCGTAATCTCTCAATGAAGACACAGACTCAAAGTCAGTGTCTTCATCAAGTTAACACTCGTTCTGCACATGTTCTTGCAGGAGGTGCTGAATGAGGTTATACTGAAAGTAAGATTGTTCTTCTTCAGCAGATTTTACTCTCAAAGTTACCAGCACGTCGACGAAGAAAACATAGAGACAAATAAAAGATAGATTTAAAGAACAATATAAGAAAATCAAAGGGTCCAATATGTCTGTTCCACCACAGGTAAGTGGTAGTCTAACTATGCAGCTGATACTGTACTTGAGCACTAAATCAAGCCACTACTGTGTGATGAATAGGTATTGAAGGAATTTCAATTTCAAGCCATGAGTGACACCATGCGGTTGAAGGTAATACCTCACCTGGTGTGTGTGTGTTTTTTCCCGGTGTGTGTGTGTGTGTGTGTGTGTGTGTGTGTGTGTGTGTGTGTGTGTGTGTGTGTGTGTGTGTGTGTGTGTGTGTGTGTGTGTGTGTGTGTGTGTGTGTGTGTGTGTGTGTGTGTGTGTGTGTGTGTGTGTGTGTGTGTGTGTGCACGTGTGTGAATACTTTTTGACAGAGAATGACCATGTGTGTCATCTATTCATTCTTTCTTAATTCAGAGCCCATTACAATGGATTAAGCATATAATGCCAGAGTAATAATATTGAGACAGTGATATTGGGAAATCATTTGTATGACATCCAGACACAGTATTAACCCTCTCAGTCTCGTCAAGATCAACAAAAGGCTAATATTGATTAATGAGTCTAATAAGTAGATCATGATTGTTTTCATTGCTAATCTGCGTATTTATGTAGAGGTTGCCATGAGACAAACTACATCCGAAATGAGGCAAGAGTGAAGTTACACAGGAACACAACCATTAATAATGAAGACATGCCTGTTCTATCGCTAATGGAATTTCCCTAAAGTACCTGTTTCGAGGAGTCAAGGTAAAGTCAATTCAATTGTAAAGGTGAATTAAATTCCATAACTGTTCATGGAAAGCTTATTTAGACATTTGAGTAATTTAGCAGATGCTCTTATACAGAGCTACGTACAGTTAGTGCATTCACCTTATGATAGCTGTGTAGGACAACCACATATCACAGTCATATTGTGTACATTTGTCCTCAGTAAAGTAGCTATGAGCAAAGTCAGAGTTAGCAAGAGGGGGAAAAAAGTTAAGTGCGAATGTTGGTTATTTCTTTTAATGTCAAATTGAAATTATCATGGGAAAATATAAAGAATACATTGTATAAAATTATACAAAAGTGTATGGTTATATGTTAACGATACACTAAGATATAAGGACATTGATTCATTTATTAATTTGTAGGTCTGGAAGTCTGCTTTCATGATGAAATTTGCTGTACTTGCCATGCTTTTGTTTACTGTGCCTGAAACTGTAAGTGCAAAATTAACTCATCATAATATCCAAGTATATTTTTGTAATTTCAAAGTACACCAACATTTTGTTTAGAACCCTTTCAGTGGTATGATCAATTTAAGCAATTACAAATGTGAGTTTCAACCTGAATAATAAATTGATACATTGATATGTTTGATGAGTTTTAATCCTTTTTACAGCACTCTGGCCGTCACTATCATGGAAGCTACTCTGACAGTGATGAGGTAAAGATTTATTTACATTTCTTAAACATAGCTATTTTAGTATATCCTGTCTGTTGTGTTTTTTTGTGTGATCAAATTTGTATATATTTTTTAGTTATATGGTGATACAGTAACTCTGTCTTGTGTTTTTGTTAGAGGTTCTATCTTGCCCCGATCCCAACATTTCACTGGTATCAACAGAGGCCAGCGCCACCCCGACTTCAGTTCCCTCTCTGGCCCTTCTTCCCTGGGTTACTGCCCCAGCCGGCCCCTGCTCTTATCCCAGCACCAAGGCCTGGACCAAGTCCGGGCCAGACCACCACTGCCCCTGCCACAACTAGTAAAAGGGGAGATAACGGATAAACAGGACCCATCTCAGAACCGGACCAACCCAATGGATCTTCTTTTGGACTATATGTTTTTATTCTAAAATAACAATGGTACATTCAATAACAACATATTATACTTTATTAATAAAATATTCTGGGTGAAATGGTGTATCTTTTTGTTTCATGTTTTGTTTAATGTTCATTTTTGTTTATTGAATTTCATTCAGCTGTATTAATCATACTTTATTATTTGTGCATTTCTATATATTTGCTATTTTGTTAACTGCCCACTGGAATATGATTTTCTGGTTCATCTTATTGTCTTTGTGTGGATTCATGTTGAAGATCTGCTTTTCTTAATATGTGTACATCTCAATGTATATAATGGTATCTTTTTATACACTGTATTATTTTTATATTTTCCTACGATCATTTAAATTTGACATCAACATTTTATTTTGTGACAGCCATAAAGGTGTGGACTATATGAGTCAAGGTAATCATAAACTTAAAAGCTAGGCTACTGGGTGGGTCTGGTGTTTTGTCTGATCTCACACAGGATTATACACCTGTGTGTTGGCAACACCCCTGGAATAGACCTACAGCATGGACACACACCAATATCATTGGATTAACAGAGATTAGGTCTAAACTCACTGTTGATGCTGTAATACCTTCTTGTCATGACTCAGATGTCTCGTTCTGCAATGGCTGATGGCAGAAGCAAGATAGCCTACACCTTAGTCAGCACCTTAGTCAGCATTAAATGCTAATCATTCTTCTTACAGTAAACTCAAGCACACTGGTATTCTAGAATATCAACAACAACAATCTTAAAGGTGCAATGCAGTCAAAACTTCAATTTTACTGTGTTTTATATTTCCACACTATGATTTTGGAATAATGCTGTGAAATTGTGAAAATTATGACAATGCCTTTTTAGTGAAAGAGCTGTTTGAAAAGACCACCTGAAATTTCTGCCTGTTTTGGTGGGTTAGAGGTTTGCCCTGCCTGGTGACATCAGCAGGTGGTAAATTATTTAATAGAAAATAAGAAAGAGAGTTCCACACGTCTCTACCAATAACAGCTAGTTTTCAGGTTCTCCTTCCTCCCCGCTCAGACCACTCCAAGACAGTCCGAGCTAAATTCTTTCTGGAGAAATTGCTCTTTGCGAGGAAGCAATTTTTATTGAAAGAAATCACAGTAAAGTCCTTAATTGTTACCCATAAATGATTAGATATTGAGATAACAATGCCTGCATTGGACGTTTAAAATACTCCACAATTAATTTAGGCTAAAGGATTTTAAATAGACTCATAACTCTGCTTAACCCTGATGAACATCTTGACAGAAACATGATAAGATCTAATGAATTGTTTTTAGAGAATTCTAGAAATACCAGTATCCCATAGTAAATATAAAAATGTCAAAAACTTGATGAAAATGTATATCTTCTTTAGTTTAATGTACTGCCGTCATCAACATATTTATAATTTTTGCCACTTAATTTTTTAAACGTAAATAATTGGAATTAGATATAATTTCAAAGCCCATTTCATGGAGAATGTTACAAACTGGACCAGTGTTTCCTCTGGAAAAATGTGTACTGTAGCATTGGGGAAAATGATTGGGTGGGAAAGGTAACGTGGTAAAAAGGTAAATGGTAAATGTTTTATTACCATAGCATTATTGTATGTTCTCTATATTCATGTAATTGAAAATGTATAAATTGACACAACTTGTGGACAAAATCTAAATGACACCTACCTTATTGTATGGCCTTTCACTTGCATTTCAAAGACGATGGAACAAAAAGAAAAGAAAATGCCTGTTTCTTTTGTATGATCTTTTACCAGATCAAATGTGCTATATTCCCCTACATTAATTTCACATTTCCACAAATTTCAACGTGTTTCAATTCAAATGGTAGCAGGAATATGCATATCCTTGCTTCAGAGCCACAGCCACATATCCTTGCTTCCTGAGCCACAGGCAGATAGATTTGGGTGTGTAATTTGATATATATATATATATATTTCAATTTTAAAACACAATACAACCACATATATGGACACAGTACAATGCCACCAGAATCATTGAGGATGACACAAAAAAGTAAAAATAAATAAATAAATATATAGATATTTCCATTGTGGTCTTCATGAAAATACATAAACACTAAATATACACAAGATTATAACATGAAAACAATATATCTCATCAGTAAGGAGGAAATCATAAAAAAAATATATAAAATAGATTACCATGTAACATTAATTGAAAACAATTCTACTTTATCTAAGCTTATGCAGTTTTAAAGCATTTTGCCCATAAACCATTTCTTAAGGTTCATCTCTCTAGCGTAGCATGCAGATCACATGGGTTCAAACCCAGTCAGACACAAAGACATTTATCTGCTCTTCATGACTAGATCCTAGCATGGCCCTACCCTGTTTGTCTCAACTTCTGGGTCACAGACACACACAAACACACTTCCCCAGATTGTGGTCAGGATTTATTGTGGCAAATCAGAATAATAACATTTAGATGATATCATACATGTACCCTGTAATCAAAGTTGTTTGTTGTGAGTAGCTTTGTGTGGTACACATTTTTAATTAAAATCTTATGGCTGCAGGGGCAGTAGTGTCATGTCTGTCATAATGATGAGACCAAAGCGCAGCGTGATAAGAATACATTCTTTCTTTTAAATACAGAAAACTTAACAAACTAACAGAATGCTACAATAACAAGTGCTGACAGGCCTGAAGTCTTCAATAAAGACTTAAAGGTTGAGACCGAGTCTGCGTCTCTTAGCTCTATAGGAGAAAGCCCTGCCTCCAGCTGTTTGATTAGAAATTCTAGGGACAGTTAGGAGGCCTGCGTATTGTGACCGTAGCGTGCGTCTAGGTATGTACGGCAGGACCAAATCGGAAAGATAGGTAGGAGCCAGCCCAAGTAATGCTTTATAGGTTAGAAGTAAAACCTTGAAATCAGCCCTTGCCTTAACAGGAAGCCGGTGTAGAGAGGCTAGCACTGGAGTAATATGATTAAATGCTTTGGTTTTAGTCAAGATTCTAGCAGCCGTGTTTAGCACTAACTGAAGTTTATTTAGTGCTTTATCCGGGTAGCCGGAAAGTAGAGCACTGCAGTAGTCTAACTTAGAAATGACAAAAGCATGGATTAATTTTTCTGCATCATTTTTGGAAAGAAGGTTTCTGATTTTTGAAATGTTAATAAGTAGATGGAAGAAAGCTGTCCTTGAAACAGACTTGATATGTTAGTCAAAAGAGAGATCAGGGTCCAGAGTAACGCCGAGGTCCTTCACAGTTTTATTTGAGACCACTGTACAATCATCAAGATTAATTGTCAGATTCAACAGAAGATCTCTTTGTTTCTCGGGACCTAGAACAAGCATCTCTGTTTTGTCCAAGTTCAAAAGTTGATAAATGGCAGCCATCTACTTCCTTATGTCTGAAACACAGGCTTCCAGCGAGGGAAATTATGGGGCTTCACCATGTTTCATCGAAATGTACAGCTGTGTGTCATCCGCATAGAAGTGAAAGTTAATATTATGTTTCCGAATGACATCACCAAGATATAGTGAAAGAGCTGTTGCGCAGCAACTCACTGCCTTCCTAAAACGGAACCTTGAGGAACACTGAAATTTACAGTTGATTTGTCAGAGGACAAACCATCCACAGAAACAAACTGATATATTTCCGACAGATAAGATCTAAACCAGGCCAGAACTTGTCCGTGTAGACCAATTTGGGTTTCCAATCTCTCCAAAAGAATGTGGTGATCGATGGTATCAAAAGCAGCACTAAGGTCTAGTAGCATGAGGACAGATGCAGAGCCTCGGTCTGACGCCATTAAAAGGTCCTTTACCACCTTCACATGTGCAGTCTCAGTGCTACGATGGGGTCTATAAACCTATACTGAAGCGTTTCGTATACTTTGTTTGTCTTCAGGAAGGCAGTGAGTTGCTGCGCAACAGCTCTTTGTAATATTTTTGAGTGGAATGGGAGATTCGATACAGGCCGATAGTTTTTTATATTTTCTGGGTCAAGGTTTGGCTTTTTCAAGAGGCTTTATTACTGCCACTTTTAGTGAGTTTGGTACACATCCGGTGGATAGAGAGCCATTGATTATGTTCAACATAGGAGGGCCAAGCACAGGAAGCAGCTCTATCAGTTGTTTAGTTGGAATAGGGTCCAGTATGCAGCTTGAAGGTTTAGAGGCCATGATTATTTTCATCATTGTGTCAAGAGATATAGTACTACAACACTTCCCTCCTTTTACCTCCAACAAAACACTTTTATCACTGCAACTGGTTTGATACATTCACCTGTGAAGATAAATAATGTACTTAAAGTGTACTTAAAGTTTAAGTCTGAAGTTTACATACCACATTTAAACTCACAATTCCTGTAACTGAGTCAGGTTTGTAGGCCTCCTTGCTCACACACACTTTTGTAGTTCTGCCCTCAAATGTTCTATAGGATTGAGGTCAGGACTTTGTCGTGGCCACTCCAATACCTTGACTTAAGCCATTTTGCCACAACTTTGGAAGCTAGCTTTGGGGTCATTGTCCATTTGGAAGACCCATTTGCGACCAAGTTTTAACACCCTGACTGATGTCCTGAGATGTTGCTTCAATATATCCACGTCATTTTCCTCCTCATGATGCCATCTATTTTGTGAAGTACACCAGTCCCTCCTGTAGCAAAGCACCCCCACTACATGATGCTGCCACCCCCATGCTTCACGATTGGAATGTTGTTCTTCAGCTTGCAAGCCTCCCCCTTTATCCTCTAAACATATCAATGGTCAATATGGCCAAACAGTTCTATTTTTGTTTCATCAGACTAGAGGACATTTCTCCAAAAATTACAATCTTTGTCCCGATGTGCAGGTGCAAACTGTAGTCTGGCTTTTTAATGGCAGTTTTGGAGCCATGGCTTCTTCCCTGCTGAGCGGCCATCCATGTCGATATAGGACTCATTTTACTGTGGATATACATACTTTTGTACCTGTTTTCTTCAGCATCTTCACAAGGTCCTTTGCTGTTGTTCTGGGATTGATTTGCACTTTTCGCACCAACGTACGTTCATCTCTAGGAGACAGAACTCATCTCCTTCCTGGGCGGTATGACGGCTGCGTTGTCCCATGGTGTTTATACTTGGATACTATTGTTTGTACAGATGAACGTGGTACCTTCAAGTGTCTGGAAATTACTTCCAAATATGAGCCAGACTTGTGGAGCTCCACAAAAAAAATGTCTGAGTTCTTGGGTGATTTCTTTTGAATTTCCCATGATGTCAAGCAAAGAGGCACTGAGTTTGAAGGTAGACCTTGAAATACATCCACAGGTACACCTCCAATTGACTCAAATGGTGTCAATTAGCCTATCAGAAGCTTCTAAAGCCATGGCTTAATTTTCTGGAATTTTCCAAACTGTTTAAAAGCACAGTCAACTTAGTGTTTGTAAACTTCTGACCCACTGGAATTATGATACAATGACTTATAAGTGAAATTATCTATCTGTAAACAATTGTTAGAAAAATTACTTGTGTCATGCACAAAGTGCCAAACTATAGTTTGTTAACAAGAAATTTGTGGAGTGGTTGAAAAATTAGTTTTAGTAACTCCAACCTAAGTGTATGGGAACTTCCTACTTCAAATGTACATTCAGTAATCTTGCTCTGATTTATCATCCTGAGGGTTCCTGAGATAAAATGTAGTGTAGTTTTGTTTGAAAAAAGTCTATTCAAATATAGGAACTGGGTTCTAAAGTTTGACCCCACTGCTGTCTCTGGCTCCACACCCACCCCACCCTTCTAGATATGCCTTTTCTGTAGGGAAGTTAATGATCCATGGGTGGCAGGTAGTCTTGTGGTTAGAGTTATGGACTAGTACCCGAAAGGTTGCAAGATCAAATCCCTGAGCAGACAAGGTAAAAAGCTGTCATTCTGCCCCTGAACAAGGCCCACTGTTCTTAGGCTGTTATTGAAAATAAGAATTTCTTTTTAAAACATCTTGACACACCCATTCCGTTAGCGGGATGATTTTCATCAACATCCGCTGAATTGCACAGCACCAAATTCAAATTAAATTACTAAAAATATTTAATTTTCATGAAATCACAAAGGCAATATAGCAAAACACAGTTTAGCTTGTTTTTAATCCACCTGGCGTGTCAGATTTCAACAAAGTTTTTTGGCGAAAGTATACCAAGTGTTTATGTAAGGACATCTCTCTCAGTAGACAAAACATTACGAACAGCTAGCAGCCAAGTAGATTGGACACGAAAGTCAGAAAAACAATAAATTAAATTGCTTAGCTTCGATGATCTTCGGATTGTTTGCACTCACGAGACTCCCAGTTACACAATAAATGTTCCTTCCAAAAAGATTATTTTATATCCAAAATACCTCCATTTGTTTGGCGCGTTATGTTCAGAAATCCACAGGCTCAAAGCAGTCACGACATCGCAGACGAAAATTCCAAATAGTATCCGTAAAGTGTATAGAAAGATGTCAAATGTTTTTTATAATCAAACCATAGGTTGTTTTTACAATATATAATCGATAATATGTTAACCGGAATGTAGCTCCTTCCATAGGCTAGAGAGAAAAATGGCTGTTGAGCATGAAAAACTCTGCTGGCACCCAGCCATCCACTGACGCGATGGGTTCTACCTCTCTCATTTTTCAAAATAAAAGCCTGAAACTATGTCTAAGGACTGTTCACAGCTTGAGGAAGCCATAGGAAAAGGAATCGGGTTGATATCCCTTTAAATGGAGGCAAGGCATCCAATGGAACAGAGAACTTTCAGAAAAAACAGCACTTCCTTGTTTGATTTTCCTCAGGTTTTAGCCTGCAATATCAGTTCTGTTATACTCAGACACAAAATTTCTATCCTAATCTGACAATTATATGCATATTCTAGTTTCTGGGCCTGAGAAATAGGCAGTTTCAAATGGGTACGTTTTTTTAGCCAAAAACGAAAATACTGTCCCCTACACTCAAGAAGTTATTAACTGACTTGCCTAGACAAATAAAGTTAAAATAAAATCCATCATCTATGACATTCCTGGTAGTGTGTGAACTTACATTTTGTATTACTATAGCATTATTGTTTGTTCCCTATAGTTACGCAATTGGAAAATGTATAAATTGACCAATTCAGCACATTTGGGCAAACTCCTGGTAGACTTGATGCAAAATGTTGTGTAGTGAGGTAATTCTCCACTGGATCCGTCTGAACCTTTGCACATGCACTGCTGTCATCTTGTGGACAAAATCTAAGTTACAGCAAGGCTCCTACCTATGGCCTTTGTCTTGCATTTCAAAGATGATGGAACACAATCTTTTGAAAACGCCTGATTTTTTGTATTATCTTTTATCAGAACTAATGTGTTATATTCTCCTACAATATTTTTTACATTTCCACAAATTTCAAAGTGTTTTCTTTCAAATGGTATCATGAATATGCATATCATGAAGGGTCCGATACTTTTTTAACATTGTAATTTCTTCAAGGTCTTTGGGATGATTGTGGAAATTCAACTGACAAGTGTTGTGAGGGAAGGAACTGCTGTGCCTGTAAGAATCTTTCTATTTCACAAATAATTGTTATTTTAGGATTTCTTTAGTTTCCCCTTCAAAATAAACATATTTTACAAAGTGTTTTTAGTTGCATGGTAGGAATTAGGTAGGCCAGACTTTCATGCCGCCATTTTTTGAGGGGGCACAAAATCAGACACAAAATGACCAAGAGATGTAGAATATACAGATGTCGGATCTTAATTTGACCAGTTTCGTGGAAAGGGTAAAATAATCCTGCATCTGGATACATTTGGTGCATTTGTATATTATAGTGGTGCTTTAGCATTTGAACGAGTGAGAGAAAGTGGGTTTTCAGTGAATTTATGTAAATCACCAGGCTCATTTGAATATCCTGCAGTGTGTGGCAGATGAATCAGAATTAGTTGGGTAACATAGATAATTAAGATGTTTTGTTTGCATAATATGCTTATGTGATATAGTTGTTATTTAGAATGTATCCCTTTGGACTCTAGTGTTGGCAGTTGCATTTTTCCCTCAGCTCGGGCTCAGTCACTTGGGGCCCAGAGAGGGGAGAGGTCAGGCTTGTCTTTCACATGTCCTTGGTGCTATGCAGAATATCAGAAAGGGAAGAGGACAGAATATTTTGGTGCCTGCCTTTGTACAACATACAGTTCATGGACATGGAGTGTAGTTTAGATCTCTTTTAATCTGTCTCTCTAGAGGCTAAAGGAAACCAAAGCACTTACCTGGTAAATGAACACTAAAATGTTTACCTCTTTTGGCGCATGAACCGCTAGCGGGACACCTACGACAACATCTTGTGAAATTGCAGTGTGCGAAATTCAAAATACAAAAATCATAATAATAAACATTCATGAAAATACCAGTGTCATACATAATTTAAAAGTTTAACTTCTTAATCCAACCGCATTGTCAGATTTTAAAAAAGGCTTTAAGGCGAAAGCATACCATGCGATTATCTGAGGACAGAGCCCTACACCAAAATACTTTTTTAACCAGCACAGGCGTAACAAAATCACAAATAGCAATTAAATGAATCACTTACCTTTGATGATCTTCCTCTGTTTGCAATCCCAAGGGTCCCAGATACACATTGAATGGTCGTTTTGTTCGATGAAGTCCTTCTTTATATCCAAAAAAGTATTTTTAGTTGGCGCCAATGATCTCAATAATCCACTCATTCAACATGCATACAAACAAATCCAAAAAGTTACCAGTAAAGTTTGTCAAAACAAATCAAACGATGTTTCTAATTAATCCTTGGGTACTCTAATATCTAAATAAACTATCATATTTAAATAACGAAGAGCGCGCGCCTCATTCACGCGCCAACAAGACTACTTTTCTAATGAGAGATACCTTGTAGTTAGTTCTTCCAACTACTTGCTAATTCTTCGAAAAACAACCCTGAAACCCTTTCTCAAGACTGTTTACTTGTAGTGGAAGCCATAGGCCATAGGAACTGCAATCTGGGTCCTATCTATTTGTATTTCCCATAGGCTAGCACTATAATGATCTGTGACCTCAAAAAAATCATTTCTGGATGGATTTTCCTTGCGTTTTTGCCTGCCATATCAGTTCTGTTATACTCACAGACATTATTGTAACAGTTTCAGGAACATCAGCGTGTTTCCTATCCAATGCTACCAAGTATATGTGTATCCTAGCTTCTGGGCCTGAGTAACAGGCAGTTTACTTTGGGCAGTCATCTGAAATTCCGAACAAAAAACAGTCTCCAAAACAGGTTTTAAGTATTGTGTAAATATGTAATCTCTTTACAGTTATCCCAATATGAATACCCATGGTTTTTCCAAGCAGCAGTCCCACATGTTCCACATTTTCCACAATTCCCGGCAAATGCTTCCCCAGTACACCCAGCGGCAGCAGTCACCCCACCATCACAACCAGTGCAACCAGCACAGGTACCACAGTCTGACCAACAGCAGCAGCAGCAACAGCAGGTAGATAAAAAATAAATGGCAATCATGTCTAAATAAACCTATTTTATGCAAAATAGCAACATGCTTGTCTTTTTTTCTAAAAAGGTGTAGTATGGCTTCATTTTGTGTTTTGTTCAGAAACACCAGTTTTTAAAAAACGTGTACTGCCCCCAGAGTCCCCAATTCTTCTAAATTTTTCAACAACCAATGGTAAACATTCAGTAAGATAATTGTCATTATCTTTAAAGAAATCATTTTATTGTACTTTCGGTAATTGTCTCATTATACAGTGTGCCAATTCTGTTCTCGAATGCTCCATTTGGAGGTCTGAGCTCTGAAGAGCTTGAGGTAATGTAAGAAAGATCCTTATCAATCTACATTTATTTTGAGACTCATTGAACTCAGTGAAAAATATGTATCTGATACAGTATAAAGAATGCATTCATTTTGCACAGGGTTGAACAGGGTTGCAAGTTAATTCTTGACTGTGTTGTGAATTTCTGTGTATAAAAAGTAATTCATGAAATGCTAATAAAACCCCACACCAGCATTTTGACAACCTCTGGTGTCATCTTCAATCTTGATGCAACACTTGTCTATATCTGCTGCCCCAATTTCCTTTCTTGTCTCCACCAGTTTGTCTGTGGCATTGGCTACATCTAATTAAACCCAAACACAACTGCTGCCAAGGTAGCTGAGAGCTTTACATCACAAACCTTCATGTTGCAGGCCGTTGACATATTCATTATTTCCCAAATATATAAATACATATCATTCGGATAATCAGCACGAACTCCCTTCACCTCACCTATGTGCCTTAATTACCCACTCAGAGACGAAGACAGACAGAAAACATAGAGAAACTCCCAAATTTTCCACTTGAACCTAGGTTGCAACACAAATGGCACGCTGTAGTGGAATACTTTTGACCGGGGCCCATTAGGGTGACATTTTGTAAGGCAGCCAAGATGTATCTAAACACAGGAGGGCTCATTTGAAGCCTCTAGATAGGACTTGGATTAGAAATTATGGTCACACATTATTTGGATAGTCCAGATTGTCCATCTGTAAATGCTCTACAGACGGTCACACTAGCAACAAACTACAGTACCTTTTGATAAGAAAATTCTTGCTCAGGTTACGGTTAAGGTTAGGTTTGAATAAGGGTTAGGGTTAGGGCTACGGCTAGGGTTAGTAGATATTTTTTTGAAATGTTACTGATAGTCTGTAGACCATCTACAGATGGGCTATCCAATTGAAGTGTTACTGAAATGATAGACAGGTAGTGAGGCTCGAACTATTCATCAGTTGTTTTTTGTCATGACAGGTCTAGGTGATAGAGGTAAAATACATGTCTATTCGCCAGGGAACAGAATCAAAGGTACAAGCAATGCAGATACTAAAGCATAGGGGATGTAAATAAATATGTATTCAAAAAAACACACTGAACAGGGTGCTAAATACACCTAAAAAAAGAACTCCTAAAATAAATATTGCATTTCAAAAAGTGAGTGCCAATGTTGTTTGAGGGTAGTTTGAAGGGTGTTAGGATTGATATCATAGGTATTCTCTGCAATTCACAAAGCAAACAGCAGTAGCAAGCTGACAACAGTGAAGCACGAGGCTAAACTTCTCCACAGTGTTTGTTTCGCAGCTATGTTGCTGCAGAGTGATGTGTACCAATGGACATGCACAGATTGATACTCTGTACGTGCATCATCTTACATTGGGCTTATCTGAAAAAAATGGGTTCAACATACTGTGCATGTCAAAGTCTAAGTTTAAGTAGACCTAGCTTTAGTAGACCTTCCTTTTAATTAATAACATCACACATTTAACAAAATCCATATTTTATTGAGGGCTTCATTTGAAAAGTTTGGTAATAATGTAGGTAGACAAAAACAAATCTTGCTCTATGCCAAATTTGGTGCTTTATCAAAATGTTTACTACTTTTAGATCTGTATGTATTGATGTGAATTGTTAGATACTACTGCACTGTTGGAGCTTGGAACACAAGCATTTCACTACACCCGCAATAACATCTGCTAAATACAATATGATTCGTTTTGAGTCCACATTTTCAGCTTAGCATCGCATCACTTGTATACAAAAGAGAGACAATTTTTAATTTAACCATATTAACACAGATAGTCATAAATTATGTTTTTATGTTGGTAAATAGTTTCTTGACAAAGTCCTACAATTTCAGAAAGATAAAATTGACCCCTTTTGGTGCTTTTAGGGTTAAGACTGGCCTGCTGCTGGGAATACTGTTTTGACTATATGGATGGTCACAAGAAAATGTGAATTACTTGAAACAGGTCACAGACCAAAATGTTTTGATTAAATAACAAAGCAATGCATTGGTAGCTAGTTACCAATAGATTTAAATATTTTTGTTTTGTTTTATGGTATCCAGCTGGTCTTCTCTCATTGAGAGAAGACATTCCTGCCACAGGAGTTGCTAGAGCACAATGGGACAAGGACATCACTGCCAGCCAAACCCTCCACTAAACCAGACAATGCTGGGCCAATTGTGTACCACCCCATGGGTCTCCCAGTCACAACTGGCTGCCACAGAGCCTGGACTCAAACCAGGATCTCTAGCGGAAGAGTTAGCAACTATAATGCAGTGCCTTAGACCAATGCGCCACTCGGGAGGCCTAGATTGAAATCTATAAACACTGAGGTGAAGCCAGGTGTGCAAAACGTCTTATGTCATATTCATATACATCATAGGATGATATCTTAAAGTTTATCCTTAAAGGCTGCCAATCAAATACAGGATGGGGGTGGGCATCTGTAATTACAATCAAAGCAAAAAAAGGATATTTGGAGATTGTTCATATAGATAAACAATAGCTGCCAAAGCAGCTTTTGAATGATCAAAGAATGGCTTGGCTAGTCACCAAGTCATCATCAGAAGTTGGACCTCCTTTTGCTTTTGGGGAGAATAAAAAGGAGCAGATCTCTCCCTCAGACATCATACCCTTCTTCAGCAATCCTTTGATTCTCTTGTGGAGCTGCACTACTAAAGGTAATTTATTAGAAATCAACTCTGATTCAACCTTTAGCTTCAGTATTTGTCAACGCAAAAGGGAAAATAAACTAGAGGAAACTACTTCAGAAAGTGATGAAGGATTTTTCAAAATGTCAAATATTTTTCGTCAACAGAATCCTTCAAGATGAAAACCTTCATTCTGATCGCCTGCATCCTGGGGACTGCTCTCGGCCGCCCTGTGAGTTCAATTCTCCGTTGTATTATGTATAAGTGTACTGTGTTGTCTTTCCGATTTTATGTTTCTCTGTTATTCTGTACAAAATATCCATGGTGGCAGGTACCCTAGTGGTTAGAGCATTGGACTAGTAAACGAAAGGTTTTAAGATCAAATCCCCAAGCTGACAAAGTAAAACGCTGTTGTTCTGCACCTGAACAAGGCAGTTAACCTGCTGTCATTGAAAATAAGAATTTGTTTTTAACTGACTTGCCTAGTTAAATAAAGTACATTCTAAAATGATATATATATTTTTCTTTAATTTACAAATAAATGGATTGGAAACATTTACAAACAGTATTCATATATTTAGTCATTATTTACTGTGATTACAGTGTCTTTATAAGTGCTGAACCTAACATTCATCTAACATTCATCTGTACTTCACAGCAAAGGCTGGTCATGGAGTTTGACTTCCAGGCTGCCAACGCTCAGGTAAGAAACACTGCTAGTCTACACCTGTTGTTTACGATGCATTTGATTTGATACATAGTTACGGTGTCCATATTAGGACATACATAACTCAAGGGAGTTATTCCACGGACATGTGATGCTGTCCCAAAATGGGCACCATAACTGATGTAATGTGATGAAAAAATAAGAATAATAGTTACAATATGAATAGTTTTAAAATCATAAAATGAGGAACAAAGTGCCTGAAAAGGGAATAGAACACTGAAGAACTGAATTTTCCATAATACAAATCTTTGTTTTCCAATCATTTGTAGGCTCTCCAAGCTGGACAAGCCAGACCTGATCTAGAGATTGTAGGTGTTTGACAAAATAAATAGTTCAAATTAATCACAATACATTTCCCATTCTAGATTGAAGTCAACCTTCTACGTTTACTGTAGTAACCAGAGTGTTCCAATGTTACAGATCCTTCCTGTTGGTGGTGGAGTACCTGTAAGTAACCATAGCAACATAGTGAAATACACTGTGCTGTTGTGTTAGTGATGCTACACCAGTGCATCTCACACTAATAGAGAGAATGTTCATTCCAGTCAATATCACAGGTGTTAACTTATCAGAATTCAGAAAGTCATGATGAAAGTGTGTGTGTGTGTGTGTGTGTGTGTGTGTCAAAACATAGTCAGGTGGTTTCATCAAACAGGAGATCCCCCAGCCACTCGGCCAGGAGAGCGTTGAGATCGTGAGTGATCATGACCCCTATTAATATACAGTACATGTACACAGCATGACAAATGTATTGTGTGTCTGCTTGATTGCATCTGGGGCGGCAGGTAGCCTAGTGGTTAGAGCGGTGGGCCAATAACTGAATGGTTGCTGACAAGGTAAAAATGTGTTGTTCTGCCATTGAACAAGGCAATTAACCCACTGTTCCCCAATACTCATTGTAAATCAGAATTTGTTCTTAACTGACTTGCCTAGTTAAATAAAGGTTAAAATAAATATATATATATATGACTCTCTCCTTTCCTCTAGTACCACCCCTTCAGCATCCAGGTTGCCCCACCTGCTCCTGCTGCACCTGCCCATGTAAGACCTAATGCCTTTATGTCCGCAACATACATCAGGTGGCAATTTGAACATATTTGAAGGGAGTGCTGCTGAGACTTAGGCTTTACTCATGGACACCGTACCTACGTTCATATAGGAGCTACACTGTGAAAGAGCCTCACTCAATCATGTTTATTTTTTATTTTTTTATTCTATATATAGTGTAATACAGAGGTGGTTGTTGATCATGGACTTTCGCTAGTAAATCCATGTCATTTTCAAATGAAAATGTACTGATTTCCAATATGTTATAGTGGGTTACTTTAAAGATACTGTCAAAAAATCTGGGAACAGTGTCTTCAACCATTCCTTTCGCCATTGTGATGTGAAATGAAACAACTGTTCAAATAGGAGTGCTGATTGGTTAATTGGCAACCACTGTCATTGCAGACTCATACATCCGATGAGGAAGACGATTAGAGATGTGAGTAAGACCTTTGCTCTACCATATGACACAAACATGTATTGCCATATTTAAGCTCATGAATTGCTGAATTCCTTAACTGTTCTGTCACAGAGCAATGCAACAGGCTTGATAATGTTGTTTGGTGGTGGCGTACCTATGTTTGATTGTGGTCAGTTTTTTTGTATTATTATGTAAAATATGCAGTACATTCTAAATTCATACATTATCATACCTCCTGTGGTTAAATCTTAGAGACTCAGAGAAGTCTGCTTTGTAAGAAGACTGTTGACTTTGCACTTACCTGTATATCTGTTTTTCAATCCCCCATTTTTTACTCTTTTCAGATTACCAATAATTGGATATCTACAATACCCTTTGATGAACAACGATGTCCTTCAACTCCAAAGCTGCTTTTAGTGTCCTAGATTGATTCAGTAAATGCAATGCTTAACCCAGCAATAAACATAGTGTAACATGGTGCTTAACCGATGGCTTGATGCATGAAAGCTGTGTGTAATTGTTTGTACTTGGCAGAAGAATGTTAATTTTTTTTTAAAGAATGTTTTGCCAAACTTCTCCATAACATGCCTCAATTTTCTTTCTTGTCTCTGCTTGTTAGTCTGTGGCATTGATGACATTATGAATTCAAATGATTTAAGTTCTTCTCAATCGCGTAGGCATTTTTATAACAATGTCATTTTTCTAGACAGTACACAAGACACACAACTCTGTGTAGTAAATTTTCCAAATGTTGTTACCTTCTCAAAACAGCAAATAGAGCACACTATATAAAAAAAATATATGATACTATAGGACACCCTCAAAACTGCAAATACATCCATAAAAAAAACACAGCCTGCAAAACATGAACACAACCATATATACACTATATATACAAAAGTCTGTGGACACCCCTTCAAATGAGAGGATTTGGCTTTTTCATGCGCAACCACTGCTGACAGGTGTAAAATCAAGCACACAGCCATGCAATCTCCATAAACAAACATTGGCAGTAAAATGGCCTTACTGAAGAGCTCAGTGACTTTCAACGTGGCATCGTTGAAAGGATGCCACCTTTCAAACAAACCAGTTTCTCAAATATCTGCCCTGCTAGAGCTGCTCTGGTCAACTGTGAGTGCTGTTATTGTGAAGTGGAAACATCTTGGAGCAACAACGGCTCAGCCACGAAGCGGTAGGCCACACAAGCTTACAGAACAGGACAGCCGAGTGCTGAAGCTCAGAGCAAGAATCTTCTGTCCTCGGTTGCGAAACTCACTACCGAGTACCAAACTGCCTCTGGAAGCAACGTGAGCACAAGAACTGTTTGTCGGGAGATTCATGAAATGGGTTTCCATGGCCAAGCTATGCGCAATGCCAAGCGTCGGCTGGAGTAGTTTAAAGCTAGTCACCATTGGTTTCTAGAGCAGTGGAAACGCGTTCTCTGGAGTGATGAATCACACTTCACCATCTGGCTATCCGATGGACGAATCTGGGTTTGGCGGATGCCAGGAGATCGCTACCTTCCCAAATGCATAGTTTCAACTGTAAAGTTTGGTGGGGGAGGTATAATGGTCTGGGGCTGTTTTTTATGGTTTGGGCTAGGCCCCTTAGTTCCAGTGAAGGGAAATCTTAACACTACACCATTCAATGACATTCTAGATGATTCTGTGCTTTTGACCTTGTGGCAACAGTTTGGAGAAGGCCCTTTCCTGTTTTAGAATGACAATGACCCCGTACTCAAAGCGAGGTCCATACAGACATTGTTTGTCAAGATCAGTGTGGAAGATCTTGAATGGCCTGCACAGATCTCTGACCTCAATCCCCTGACTTCACCATCTAACACCTTTGGGATTAATTGGAACATGGACTGCAAGCCAGGCCTAGTGGCCCAACATCAGTGCCTGACCTCACTAAAGGTCTTGTGGCTGAATTGAAGCAAGTTCATACAGAAATGTTCCAACATCAGGTCAAAAGCCTTCCCAGAAGAGTGGAGGCTTTTATAGCAGCAAAGGGGGGACCAACCCCATCTTAACGCCCATGATTTTGGAATGAGGTGTTCGACGAGCAGGTGTCAACATAGTTTTGGTCATGTAGTGTATCTCAGAAACATTTTACATGAAGGGGGTATACCTAACACCATTATGAAACCAAACATAACACCTTTGTAAGTGTTGCAGTACCATTTCTAACAACCTTCATAACACATTTATTCAAAATCATTCACAAGAGTTTTCAAAATGAAGGTTCCCTCAAATAAAATGGAAATTCATATCTTTACTGTCACAGCACCCAAAGTCCTGGTACTATTCACACAACAGGTGGGGTTAAGCTCAGGGTCAGCCATACAGCATTAACCTTGTAGCAGTTTAGGGTTAAATGTTCTGATCAATGCCATATTGGCATATTGGGGATGGCACCAGCCTTGAGTGTAGTATATTGAAAATACAAAAGCAAGCTGTGCTTGATTGCACTTGCCTGGCGCAACGGCATTGTCCCAAAAGTGCAACGCCAGGCAGGCTCAGACAAATGCTCAAAGTGTTTGAAAGTTTTCAAATAATATTTCAACACTGGCAATTGAGTAATTGTTTGCCATTGTAATGTAGTAAGCAATTTTAGCTAATACCTGAAGAATTTGATTTGCATCTTTATCTTAGCAGGCTAACACAATCTTGTAACATCAGCAACTACAGTATCTGGCTCACTCCCACCAGATGTTATATTGTTAATATGGTATAGTTAATAGTCTGGGAACAAAACACTTCGGTGAATCTGTATTCATAGTTTTGCAAACAGGTGTCTTCAAACGTTAGTTTGACAGGCAGTCACATTCTAAACATTTGTCAATTTTTGGGCTTATCTGATATATATTTTCCACAATGTGTAAACAGCAAAAATACAATTAACACATTGTAATAATGTATAGATCAATAATGTATAGATCAATCAAAGAACAATCAAAACAAAGAAGGCTATTACAATATACTTTTTTTCAAATATAATGTGTCCCTAAGTTTTATGTCATTGGTGTTACCACCTTCAAAATCACTCATTAGAGAGATATACAAGAACCTTGCGCATTTTGTCAAAGACAATGCATCGCAGTGCTAGCTGCATTACTATAGATCCTGGTTCAATCCCAGGCTGTGTCGCAGCCTTGCCACAACCGGGAGACCTATGAGGCGGTGTACAATTGGCCCAGCGTCATCCAGGGTATGGAAGGTTTGGCCGGGTTATCCTTGTCCCATCACTTAATGCAACTTCAGAATACAAAAGAAAATACAAATACAAAAAAGTTTACATGTACACCCATTTACGGACATCACTCTGCTTGCTAAGCGAGTACCACATCCCCCCGATTCGGGTCTCATACTTGGCTCGAAACGCACCCGTGACCGCCCTCCTTGGCAACATTCCAACGGTTTGAGCCAACCAAAAGGTACGAATTGGATGGATCCATCCGTGACATTTCAAGTTAGCTATGGAGTGAGCTTAAGCAAATGTTCTTACCTCCGTTACACCCACAGGCAGTTGTTAAAACTGAAATTCATGAGTATTCACCAAGAAATGGAATCAAAAACAAAAGCAACACACAAACTAAAGCATAGATATATATATATACAGTGCCTTGCGAAAGTATTCGGCCCCCTTGAACTTTGTGACCTTTTGCCACATTTCAGGCTTCAAACATAAAGATATAAAACTGTATTTTTTGTGAAGAATCAACAACAAGTGGGACACAATCATGAAGTGGAACGACATTTATTGGATATTTCAAACTTTTTTAACAAATCAAAAACTGAAAAATTGGGCGTGCAAAATTATTCAGCCCCCTTAAGTTAATACTTTGTAGCGCCACCTTTTGCTGCGATTACAGCTGTAAGTCGCTTGCTCTATCAGTTTTGCACATCGAGAGACTGGAATTTTTTCCCATTCCTCCTTGCAAAACAGCTCGAGCTCAGTGAGGTTGGATGGAGAGCATTTGTGAACAGCAGTTTTCAGTTCTTTCCACAGATTCTCGATTGGATTCAGGTCTGGACTTTGACTTGGCCATTCTAACACCTGGATATGTTTATTTTTGAACCATTCCATTGTAGATTTTGCTTTATGTTTTTGATCATTGTCTTGCTGGAAGACAAATCTCCATCCCAGTCTCAGGTCTTTTGCAGACTCCATCAGGTTTTCTTCCAGAATGGTCCTGTATTTGGCTCCATCCATCTTCCCATCAATTGTAACCATCTTCCCTGTCCCTGCTGAAGAAAAGCAGGCGCAAACCATGATGCTGCCACCACCATGTTTGACAGTGGGTATGGTGTGTTCAGGGTGATGAGCTGTGTTGCTTTTACGCCAAACATAACATTTTGCATTGTTGCCAAAAAGTTCAATTTTGGTTTCATCTGACCAGAGCACCTTCTTCCACATGTTTGGTGTGTCTCCCAGGTGGCTTGTGGCAAACTTTAAACAACACTTTTTATGGATATCTTTAAGAAATGGCTTTCTTCTTGCCACTCTTCCATAAAGGCCAGATTTGCGCAATATATGACTGATTGTTGTCCTATGGACAGAGTCTCCCACCTCAGCTGTAGATCTCTGCAGTTTATCCAGAGTGATCATGGGCCTCTTGGCTGCATCTCTGATCAGTCTTCTCCTTGTATGAGCTGAAAGTTTAGAGGGACGGCCAGGTCTTGGTAGATTTGCAGTGGTCTGATACTCGTTCCATTTCAATATTATCGCTTGCACAGTGCTCCTTGGGATGTTTAAAGCTTGGGAAATCTTTTTGTATCCAAATCCGGCTTTAAACTTCTTCACAACAGTATCTCGGACCTGCCTGGTGTGTTCCTTGTTCTTCATGATGCTCTCTGCGCTTTTAACGGACCTCTGAGACTATCACAGTGCAGGTGCATTTATACGGAGACTTGATTACACACAGGTGGATTGTATTTATCATCATTAGTCATTTAGGTCAACATTGGATCATTCAGAGATCCTCACTGAACGTCTGGAGAGGCTGCACTGAAAGTAAAGGGGCTGAATAATTTTGCACGCCCAATTTTTCAGTTTTAGAGACTTACCCAGAAAGACTCACAGCTGTAATCACTGCAAAAGTTAATTCTAACATGTATTGACTCAGGAGTGTAAATACTTATGTGAACAAGTTATTTCTGTATTTCATTTTCAATAAATTTGCAAACATTTCTATAATTTCACTTTGTCATTATTAGGTATTCTGTGTATATATAAAATAAAATAAAATATATTTAATCAATTTTGAATTCAGGCTGTAAAATGTGGGTGTCATGCTTGTTGAAGGAGTGGACCAAGGCGCAGCGTGCGTAGAGTTCCACATGATATTTAATAGTGAAACTTACAACAAAACACAAAGAATAACAAATGTGCCGTCACGGCGCGCACAAAGCACTAACCAAAACAATATCCCACAAAGCACTAACCAAAACAATATCCCACAAAGCAGGTGGGAGAAAGGGCTTCCTAAATATGATCCCCAAATAGAGGCAACGAATTCCAGCTGCCTCTAATTGGGAACCATACAAATCAGCAACATAGAAAATAAATGACTAGAACACCCCTCTAGTCACGCTCTGACCTAAACACCATAGAGAACCGAGGGCTCTCTATGGTCAGGGCATGACAGTGGGGTGTGACTACTTTCTGAAGGCACTGTATTAGACCTGGTTTTAATACCTGTATCCTTTCTGACTCCCTTGAGTTAATCGCGGATCTGCAATAACTTGATAGGAAGCCTAAAAGCAAGAGCTCAGTGACTATAAACTTGGCACCATCATAGGATGCCACCTTTCCAACAAGTGAGTTAGTCACATTTCTGCCCAGTAAGAGCTGCACCGGCCAACTGTAAGTGCTGTTATTGTGAAGTGGAAACCTCTAGGTGTAACAACGGCTCAGCCACGAAGTGGTGGGCCACACAAGCTCACAGAAAGGGACCACCGAGTGCTGAGGTGCGTAGAGCGTAAAAATCATCTGTCCTCGGTTGCAAAACTCATTACCGAATTCCAAACTGCCTCTGGAAGCAACATCAGAATGGGTTTCCATGGCCAAAAAGCTGCACACAAGCCTAAGATCACCATACGCAATGCCAAGTGTTGTTTTGTATAGCCTGCCGCCATTGGACTCTGGAGCAGTGGAAACACGCTTCCCCATCTGGCAGTCTGACGGACTAATCTGGGTTTGGCGAATGCCAGTACAATGTTACCTGCCCCAAAGCTAGGTCCAGACGAGCAGGTGTCCACATACTTCTGGTCATGTAGTGTACTTGTTGGTAATGTTTCTCTTGTTTGTTTATTTTGTTGGACCATCCCATTGAACCTGGCTGCTACTGTAGGACCCAAAATACTTTCTTTTAGTTTGCAATGCTGTTACTCTACAACACACAATATATATTTATGTCGATTTCGAGGCCTATGCAGTGAAATGTATTTTGGAGTGACATTCAATGCTTATTCTATAGTCAAAATTGGCCAATATAAGGCTTAGCGAAAGAACTGTGATATGACTGTTTAAATTCAAAACTTTATTATATATTTTTGACTTTTATGGCCATGAAGCATTACAGTTACTGGTAACTCCTTTTGCAGTAAAGTAAGAGGGAACTATAAACTAATGGACATTGATATTTATTTATTATCAACAGATGTTCATCGATCCACACTGTTCAACTGAAATGAACACCTACAGATATTGTACTGATAAAGAATAATTGAATAAAATGAACTGTTTAATTTCTTCAAATTCACACAAAGACATTAAACAGGGAAAACACTCAATGATTGCTTGTAAAACATACTTTAATTGCCTTTACTAAAACACATGGCTTAAATTAAATGTAGCAAAGAAAAGATTGTAAGGCAGATAATGTCCACCCATACTCTCTATTGCCTACTGTAATATCAAGGATGCATGCTTATTATACTCATTACAATAGCTTCCGCTAGAAACTTCAAGGGGAAAAACTCTAAAGGACAGTAGATTAACAATCTACATTGATACTCATAACCATACTACTGTAAATACCCCAATTAATATCAAAAGGCCATATTGAAGCAGCAAATCATCTGGTCTTCTCTGGGTCGGCAGACTTTGTACTTCCTTCAAGCTGGTAACTAAAAGAACAGCAGGAATAATGTAATGAATAAAATATATTGTGTCTTCATTTTGTTGTCAAAGGACTTTACAGCATAATTAAGACTTACATTCCGTTTCCATTCTATGGTTGCACATGAGGTACCTGTGGACAAAAAAAAATGACACTGTCATTCTTGGATTCCCCCTAAGCTATAGATGACATCTTCTAAATGAGTAGGTAGAAAAAACTAAAATCACTTGAACACTATGTTCAGGAAAGGAGTTGTTTTTCAGTCAAACGTTCACTGTCATTGTTGTATTGCTTAAACTACAGATGACATATAGTAAACGAGTATGTGAAAAGAAGGTAAATCTTTTCCAAATGATGTTCAGGAAAGAAGTTGTACATATAGTTATGATAGATAGAGTTCTAGCTTTCCAACCTGGCTTGTCTGCACTGTCTGCTCCTGCTGAGCTGGCTGCAAAGGATCCTGGGAATGAGGAAGCTGGGAGTTGTTTGGTGGGAATGGGATCTGCAGAAAAAAAGAGCACCTGTTGTCTTGGACACCAGAGCAGGGGTTTCCAAACTTTGTGTCTGGGACACCTTTTGTGATAACAAATTCATGAGGGACCCCCCATAACATCAGAACACAACTCTTACTTTAGAGTTCAATAAAAATAGCATACAAGCAGTTTTACTATGACCTCTGTAGTGTTTGGCCAGACTACGTCTCTTGACACTGGAAGTAACATTTTAAAGGCCCCCACTTTGCATGTTGCAGTTGTAAAGTTAATGTCCTGCAACACTGAAAATGTTTTTTGGGGGCAGGAATAACCTTTAGCAATTGTAAAGCTTAAACTTACAGTGAATTATGTTCAAAACAAACATTTAGGGGAATACAAGAAGGTTTTGTTGAACATGTTTATACTTGATGACCACTGTGGATACCAATATCCCTGTGAGCCTCCCAGGCCCATGTTTTGCATATAAGGCCCAAGAACATAAATTGTGGTGTAATAATATTACATTGCATTATATTGCACCCTCTAAACTCTTTCCACTGATCCTTTCTCCAAAATGTGTTTATTCGATTGTTGCAAGCAATATTCATAAAAATAAAAAATGTATTAAAATTGTATATATTTTGAGATTTGGCCGTAATACTCCACTTTGACCCCTGCTCTATAGCATCTGTAGTCAAGGAAACGTGTACATCTTTGCACCCATTACAATAACTAAAGGTCAAGAAACGGATGTCCTACATTGGGTCTTTGCTGTAGCACAGTTTATGGTTGGTATTCATTCGGGAACATGAAATTATTTATTACATTTTTTTGAGTGATTAAATGTTGTACTCACGTTTGGAATTTGTGGCGTCTGAGGAATATTTGGCATCATCTGAAACAAAAATAAATAGCTCAGACATCCTTTAATGACAGAATGGATTAACTAAGATACAAATGTTTACACCAATTAAACATATTATTAATATTTAACATGATATATCCAGGTCAGTGTATGTGTGTGTGTTTATATGTATATGAGGGTGTACTTACTACGTGCACATGCTAAAAGTAAGGTAGGAGGTGGGTAGAAAACAAAGTGTATCATTGCAGCTAAGTATTTATAAACTACAAATCAGATCTCTTAAACGTTTAGTTCATTTTTGTTATATTATCGAATCAATAGGCCATGATTAATGTTGGCCCAATTACGCCTGGCGTTCAAGGAGCTTTTCATTGTGATTGGGTTATTTTGCCTACAAACCTTTAGAACTACCTAAAGAAAAATCAAAAAGCAACTCTGTATCTCTGCCCAGTCTAGCAAGAGTGGCCAAAAAGGTGTTTAGCATCCCCAGTGGCTCTGCAAGTGTGGAGAGGATATTCTCTGCTACTGGCCTGCTCTCCATGCACCATTGCATGAGCCTGAAGCCACAGACTGGCCAAACTTGTGTTGCAAAAAAAACATATTCTAAAATTCATTCAAAGGCAGTAATAGGTCATTTCTCGTTTAATTTGTAATTAATTCTAAGTCGCAGCCTATATGCACAATGTATAGGCCCTAATGATTTAATATAACAAAATGTTGTTTAAATGCTGAGTGCTTGTCATGCACTGACCATAGAGAGCCTTTAATTCTCTATGTTGGTTAGGTAGGGGTGTGACTAGGGTGGGTTATCTAGGTTATTATATGTCTATGTTGGCCTGGTATGGTTCCCAATCAGAGGCAGCTGTTTATCGTTGTCTCTGATTGGGGATCATATTTAGGCAGCCTTTTCCCACTTGATCTCGTTTGTTTGTGTGTAGTTGCCAGTGTGCACTGCAATTGACTTCACGTTTTGTTTTTGGTTCTGTATTGTTTTGGTGAGTTTCTTTAATTAAACATGTGGAACTCCATCCACGCTGCGCCTTGGTCTGTTAATTCTACAAATAACCGTGACAGTGCTTTATGTCCGTACCACACTACTCTGTCGCACTCCCAAATTCTTCTAAATGTATTAATTTGTAGGCTATAGCCTGGAAATAATAGAAATAATCTAGCCTATATAATTTATTTTAGGCTCCATGTCAGGCTCTTGACCTATTTACAGTGTTATATGCTGTTTAATATGACATGTGGCCTATTTTAAATCATGTGCACTTCTTACAATCACATTTTCATGTTAATTCAAATCATTTTCATTCAAATTCATTCAAATTTGATTGTGTTTCAATACTTCAAAACCAAATGGTAGGTCCAGGTAGTCACAAAAATGAATGCGTTTTGGTTAAAATTGGAGCAGCATTTTTTTCTTCTTATGAGTGCAGAGCTGATTTTAGCAGAGAGAGTGTTGGAAAGGACGTGGAGAGCAGGAGTTGTGCGCGAGCACCGCTCCATGAGCTATGCCCTGGATTTCAAATGGTTCAATTCTGCTCACCTCCTCTGATCCAGGTCCCACTGAAATAAAATGATTGGTTGCAAACAAGTAAATGATATCAGGATTTACCTTTTGCTGCACAAGGTCATAGGGGTAGTACTTTAATATGGGGGGAAAAGAAACAGAGAAACAATCATTAAACTACTGCAGTATATAGATAAAATACATTCAATGTGATCTGTGCTTGAGTAAGATATTAAATGGTTGGGTTCTCTTACAAAACACATACAGTATAACAACCCTCATTTCCTGCTGTGCAATTTGGAATGTACCATGTTTTAACTTTAGCCACTTAAAGTCATGAGTCAACTGAACTTAAATAGTGCCTATCAAATTTCATATAGCTGTAATTGAAGAGAGAGATTTCTTCACATACCTCAACACCTATAATTCTGAGGAGGGATAAGTAACTCAACTTGAGACAACACTTACAATTTCTACACTCTTTCTTCCTGGGGCCTTAGGTAGGGAATATTTGACGAAGACTTGAGAGGGATAGGACTGCTGAAAGAAAAGAAAGGGAAAGTTAAAAGGAATGTTCAATGTGGAGGATGGTTGATATATTAAAGAAGGTGAAGTACGTTTTAGTAGTATCTGTAGTATTTACTGGTCCATTGATCTGGCCACCAGTAGACCATCCAGGGAATCTCTGTGGAAACACCTGTAACATAAAGTAAAACAAACAAAACAGTTACACATTACAAATAAATACAATTACTATACTATGTAATTAAGACAAAACTCCAGTGTAACTACTAAAGTTCATGATGATTACTCATCACAGTCTGAATTAAATAGGCAAGTGATAAGTCAAGAGAAAGTAAATAATGAAGTAAGTAATAGTGCAGACTTCAGCACATTTATTAGAAAGCACATATCTTATCACAAACCTGTGTGAATTTATAGTAAACAAACCATATTCAACAACAATTAATTTAATATTTTCTTAAACAACAACACAATGCAACATCAAGCGTACTGTAAATTGGTCTAGTATATTAGCAATCCAATTGTTAACACCGTCGTGTTTGTGAGAGTCTCATCCTTGCATAGAGTGGTCATAATAGTTTTTAGGCCAAACCTTGTCTCATGGACTGACAAGCACCACTCTCGCTCTGTCACCTTTCACCGCAGATGCAGAAGTGTGACTGGATTGAGACGCATCCAATGCAAGAATATACAGTGCCTTGCGAAAGTATTCGGCCCCCTTGAACTTTGCGACCTTTTGCCACATTTCAGGCTTCAAACATAAAGATAAAAAACTGTATTTTTTTGTGAAGAATCAACAACAAGTGGGACACAATCATGAAATGGAACGACATTTATTGGATATTTCAAACTTTTTTAACAAATCAAAAACTGAAAAATTGGGCGTGCAAAATTATTCAGCCCCCTTAAGTTAATACTTTGTGGCGCCACCTTTTGCTGCGATTACAGCTGTAAGTCGCTTGGGGTATGTCTCTATCAGTTTTGCACATCGAGAGACTGAAATTTTTTCCCATTCCTCCTTGCAAAACAGCTCGAGCTCAGTGAGGTTGGATGGAGAGCATTTGTGAACAGCAATTTTCAGTTCTTTCCACAGATTCTCGATTGGATTCAGGTCTGGACTTTGACTTGGCCATTCTAACACCTGGATATGTTTATTTTTGAACCATTCCATTGTAGATTTTGCTTTATGTTTTGGATCATTGTCTTGTTGGAAGACAAATCTCCGTCCCAGTCTCAGGTCTTTTGCAGACTCCATCAGGTTTTCTTCCAGAATGGTCCTGTATTTGGCTCCATCCATCTTCCCATCAATTGTAACCATCTTCCCTGTCCCTGCTGAAGAAAAGCAGGCCCAAACCATGATGCTGCCACCACCATGTTTGACAGTGGGTATGGTGTGGTCAGGGTGATGAGCTGTGTTGCTTTTACGCCAAACATAACATTTTGCATTGTTGCCAAAAAGTACAATTTTGGTTTCATCTGACCAGAGCACCTTCTTCCACATGTTTGGTGTGTCTCCCAGGTGGCTTGTGGCAAACTTTAAACAACACTTTTTATGGATATCTTTAAGAAATGGCTTTCTTCTTGCCACTCTTCCATAAAGGCCAGATTTGTGCAAATAAGACTGATTGTTGTCCTATGGACAGAGTCTCCCACCTCAGCTGTAGATCTCTGCAGTTCATCCAGAGTGATCATGGGCCTCTTGGCTGCATCTCTGATCAGTCTTCTCCTTGTATGAGCTGAAAGTTTAGAGGGACGGCCAGGTCTTGGTAGATTTGCAGTGGTCTGATACTCGTTCCATTTCAATATTATCGCTTGCACAGTGCTCCTTGGGATGTTTAAAGCTTGGGAAATCTTTTTGTATCCAAATCCGGCTTTAAACTTCTTCACAACAGTATCTCGGACCTGCCTGGTGTGTTCCTTGTTCTTCATGATGCTCTCTGCGCTTTTAACGGACCTCTGAGACTATCACAGTGCAGGTGCATTTATACGGAGACTTGATTACACACAGGTGGATTGTATTTATCATCATTAGTCATTTAGGTCAACATTGGATCATTCAGAGATCCTCACTGAACTTCTGGAGTGGAACGAGTATCAGACCACTGCAAATCTACCAAGACCTGGCCGTCCCTCTAAACTTTCAGCTCATACAAGGAGAAGACTGATCAGAGATGCAGCCAAGAGGCCCATGATCACTCTGGAAAAACTGCAGAGATCTACAGCTGAGGTGGGAGACTCTGTCCATAGGACAACAATCAGTCATATATTGCGCAAATCTGGCCTTTATGGAAGAGTGGCAAGAAGAAAGCCATTTCTTAAAGATATCCATAAAAAGTGTCGTTTAAAGTTTGCCACAAGCCACCTGGGAGACACACCAAACATGTGGAAGAAGGTGCTCTGGTCAGATGAAACCAAAATTGAACGTTTTGGCAACAATGCAAAATGTTATGTTTGGCGTAAAAGCAACACAGCTCATCACCCTGAACACACCATACCCACTGTCAAACATGGTGGTGGCAGCATCATGGTTTGCGCCTGCTTTTCTTCAGCAGGGACAGGGAAGATGGTTACAATTGATGGGAAGATGGATGGAGCCAAATACAGGACCATTCTGGAAGAAAACCTGATGGAGTCTGCAAAAGACCTGAGACTGGGATGGAGATTTGTCTTCCAGCAAGACAATGATCAAAAACATAAAGCAAAATCTACAATGGAATGGTTCAAAAATAAACATATCCAGGTGTTAGAATGGCCAAGTCAAAGTCCAGACCTGAATCCAATCAAGAATCTGTGGAAAGAACTGAAAACTGCTGTTCACAAATGCTCTCCATCCAACCTCACTGAGCTCGAGCTGTTTTGCAAGGAGGAATGGGAAAAAATTTCAGTCTCTCGATGTGCAAAACTGATAGAGACATACCCCAAGCGACTTACAGCTGTAATCGCAGCAAAAGGTGGCGCTACAAAGTATTAACTTAAGGGGCTGAATAATTTTGCACGCCCAATTTTTCAGTTTTTGATTTGTTAAAAAAGTTTGAAATATCCAATAAATGTCGTTCCACTTCATGATTGTGTCCCACTTGTTGTTGATTCTTCACAAAAAATACAGTTTTATATCTTTATGTTTGAAGCCTGAAATGTGGCAAAAGGTCGCAAAGTTCAAGGGGGCCGAATACTTTCGCAAGGCACTGTATATCTCTAGCTTAAAGATACTGTCAAAAAACCTGGGAACAGTGTCTTCATTTAGCCACTGTGATGTGAAATGAAATGAAACAACTGTTCAAATAGGAGTGCTGATTGGTTAATTGGCAACCACTGTTATTGCAGGAGGAAGATGAATAGAGATGTGAGTACACTTGTATTGCCATATTTAAGCTCGTGAATTGCTCAATTCCTTAACCGTTCTGTCACAGAGCAATGCAATAGGCTTGATAATGTTGTTTGGTGCTATGTTTGATTGTGGTCAGTTTTTTTGTATTACTGCGTAAAATCTACTGTACATTCTAAACTCATAAGACCTACATTTATCATACCTCATGTGATTTGATTTGATTTGGTTAAATCAGACTCAGAAGTCTGCTTTGTAAGAAGATTGTTGACTACACTTACCTGTATTTCTGTTTCTCAATCCCCCATTTTTTACTCTTTTCAGATTTGTAATTTTTTTTAACTGTTATTTAACTAGGCAAGTCAGTTAAGAACAAATTCTTATTTTCAATGACAGCCTAGGAACAATGGGTTAACTGCCTGTTCTGGGGCAGAACAACAGATTTATACCTTGTCAGCTTGGAACTTTGAACTTGCAACCTTGCGGTAACTAGCCCAACACACTAACCACTAGGCTACCCTGCCGCCCCGATTACAAATACTTGGAGATCTACAATACCCTTTGATGAACAACAATGTCCTTCAACTCCACAGCTGCTTTTAGTGTCCTAGATTGAGATTCAGTAAATGCAATGCTTAACCCAGCAATAAACATAGCGTAACATGGTGCTTAACCGATGGCTTGATGCATGAAAGCTGTGTGTAATTGTTTGTCCTTGGCAGAAGAATGTTAATAAAACCCCCAGAATGTTTTGCCAACCTTCTCCATACCATGCCTCAATTTTCTTTCTTGTCTCTGCTTGTTAGTCTGTGTCATTGATGACATTCAGCATTCAAATAATACCATTGCGTACGCATTTTTGGAACATTGTTGTCAATTTTCTAAACAGTTTACACGACACACTACCACTACTTTACTACAGTGTCGTAAATTGTCCAAATGTTGTTACCTTCTCAAAACAATATGAAAGTATTAAAAACTATAGGACACCCTCAAAACTGCAAACACATTCATAAAAAGAACAACACGGCCTGCAAAAATATGAACACAACCATACATAAACTATATATACAAAAGTCTGTGGACAACCATTCAAATGAGTGGATTTGGCTATTTCAGCTGCAACCATTGCTGAAAGGTGAATAAAATCGAGCACACAGCCATGTAATCTCCATAGACAAACATTGGCAGTAAAATGGCCTTAATGAAGGGCTCAAGGACTTTCAACATGGCACTGTCATAGGATGCCAGCTTTCCAGCAAGTCAGTTTGTCAAATTTCTGCCCTGCTAGAGCTTCCCCGGGTCAACTGTAGGTGCTGTAATGTGAAGTGGAAACATCTTAGAGCAACAACGGCTCGGCCGCAAAGCGGTAGGCCGCACAAGCTTACAGAACGGGACAGCCGAGTGCTGAAGCGCATTGAGCAAAAATCTTCTGTCCTCGGTTGCAATACTCTCTACCGAGTTCCAAACTGCCTCTGGAAGCAAGATCGGCACAAGAACTGTTCATCGGGAGCTTCATGAAATGGGTTTCCATGGCCAAGCAGCAGCACACCATGAGCAATGCCAAGCGTCAGCTTGAGGGGTGTAAAGCTCGTCGCCATTGGACTCTGGAGCAGTGGAAACGCATTCTCTGGAGTGATGGTTCATGCTTCACCATCCACGCTGTCTGACAGACGAATCTGGGTTTGGCGGATGCCAGGAGAATGCTACCTGCCGCAATGCATAGTGCCAACTGTAAAGTTTGGTGGAGGAAGAATAATGGTCTGGTTGTTTTTCATGAGATGGGCTAGGTCCCTTAGTTCCAGTGAAGGTAAATCTTAACACTATTTCATTCAATGACATTCTAGACGATTCTGTGCTTCCGACTCTGTGGCAACAGTTTGGAAAAGGACCTTTCCTGTTTTAGAATGACAATGACCCCTTGCACAAAGAGAGGTCCATACAGACATTGTTTGTCGAGATCGGTGTGGAAGAACTTGACTGGCCTGATCGGAGCCCTGACCTAAACCCCATCTAACACCTTTGGGATTAATTGGAACATAGACTGCAAGCCAGGCCTAGTGGTCCAACATCAGTGTCCAACCTCACTAATGGTCTTGTGGCTGAATGGAAGCAAGTTCAGACAGAAATGTTCCCAACATCTTGTCAAAAGCTTTCTCGGAAGAGTGGAGGCTGTTAGAACAGCAAAGCGGGGACCAACTCCATTTTAACGACCATGATTTTGGAATGAGATATTTAACTAGCAGGTGTCCCCATACTTTTGGTCATGTAGTGTATCTCTAACAACATTATGAAACCAGTCACAACACCTTTATAAGTGTTGCAGTATTGTTATAACAACCTTCATAACACATTTATTCTAAACCAAAATAAAAGCTCCCTCAAATAAAACTGAAATTCACATTTGTACTGTCACAGCACCCACATTTCTGAGGGTGACACGCAGGGTCAGCCTTACAACATTAACCATGTAGACGCTTAGGGGTTAAATGTTTTGATCAAGGCCATAATGGCAGTATGAGATAGCACCAGTCCTGCGTGTAGAATCGTTATTATACATAACTGGCGCAACAGAGTTGTCCCAAAAGTGCAACTCCAGGCAGGCTTCAGCAAATGCTCAAAGTGTTAATACTATTTCAACCATGGCACTTGAGCAATTGTTTGCCTTTGTAATGTGGTAGTTAGCAATCTTAGCTAATACCTGAAGAATTGTATCAGCTCCGCAAACTATTACCTTTAGCTTAGCAGGCTAACACAATCTTATAATATCAGCAACTACAGTATCTGGCTCATTCCGACCAGATGTTATATTGCTAACATAGAATAGTTAATAGTCTGGGAACAAAACACCTTTCAGTGAATTTGTGTTCCTAGTTTTGAAAACAGGTAACTTAAAACGTGCGTTAAGACAGGCAGCCACATTCTGATCTTTTCTCAATTATTGGGCCTATCTGACATATATTTTCCCCATTGTGTGACAGCAAAATACAATTAACACATTGTAATAATATAATTGTATAGATCAATCAAAGAACAATCAAAACAAAGAAGGCTATGAAAAAATACTTAAAAATATATATATAATGTGTCCCCAAGTTTTATGTAATTGGTGTTACCACCTTCACTCATTAGAGAGAGAGGGACAAGAACCTTGAGCATTTTCTCCAGTGCCAAACTGTTATTAGGGGTTGGGTCTATATTAAAGAAAAGGATTAGGGAATCACACCCTTTAAGCATATCATAAATGCAATTCAAGAATTACCAAGAAGCTACATCAGTGTGAATGCAAAAATCTCATATGAGTGTGTTTAAATGGCATCCCAATTCCTCTTTTTTTTCGAATTGGTATTTTGACCAATCAGAATTGCACTTTTGCCAATAGTGGAACGCAGAAACACAAAGCTGAGCGTGGACAATCAGAAAAAAAAGATCAGATATATAGACAAATCTGAATTGGGTTCATAGGCTTAACACAGCCTAAAATATTCAATCCAGATTTTTATGTTTTTATATTTAACCATTACTTTAAATATTGTTATTGTATTCAGCATCATCGTTAGTTCGTTGTCTACAGCAATTGCGTAGATGTATGAAAGCACAGGGGTCCGATGAAGCCTCTAGGTAGAACCTGGGTTAGAACCTGGGTTAGAAATGACAGACATGTAGAAAATGTGCTAAAACTATTATTTTGTGTCTGTGAGACCCTGGCCTCCCGAGCGGTGCAGCGGTCTAAGGCAATACATAATTTGCATAATTTGCCATCTGCATGTAATTGTGATGGACACTGTAGGAAAGAGGAATAACATTGTGGGAGAGACAAAAAGTGAGTAAAAAAACATCCTAAATATATGTTTATAACTACAAATGAACTTTCTGTCGATTCTTGTTTTTTTTAAATGTCACAATTCCAACCTGTAACAGCAGATTTCCTCTTCGTCTGAAGAGGAGTAAGGATCGGACCAAGATGCAGCGTGGTAAGTGTTCATGACAATATTTTAATAAAGACAAAATGAACACTCGAACAAAAACAATAAACGATCGTGTGAAATATACCAAACCGAAACAGTACCGTGTGGCGACAAACACTGACACGGAAACAAACACCCACAAACCAACAATGAAACCCAGGCTACCTAAGTATGATTCTCAATCAGAGACAACTAACGACACCTGCCTCTGATTGAGAACCATACTCGGCCGAAACAGAAACCAAACATAGAAAAACAAACAGAGACTGCCCACCCCAACTCACGACCTGACCATACTAAATAAAGACAAAACAAAGGAAATAAAGGTCAGAACGTGACTCAACCCTCCTACTTTTTCTGGGCTTGGGACGGGCAAAAGTGACCCAAAAGAGACACTCTGGCGGGGTTACATAGTTTTTTATTTGATTTATTTGTTTTTAGTTTTTTAGTTTAGTTTTCTGAATTTGGTTTGGTTTTTAACCTTATGGTCCACTTAGGAGCCTACAACAAGTCACAGTAAAACATGAACATTTTTAATCATAACATTATTTTTTTTTTGCATACAATCTACATTATCAATCTAAATGGACCAAAAAGAGATAAAAGAAAAAAAGTTCAATGGCAATGTGAGAAAATTATGGTGACTAGTCTGGCCCTAATTCAGGTTAATTGCTTTTTTAATGTAAGCCAGGGAAGGATCAGCCAGCGGCGGCTTCCCGCATGCGCGATTCATTTCCAGTCTAGGGGTGAACATCTCCTGCTCTGACTGCAGCTGCGAGGGACTGCTGCAAGAGAACTGGCCTGCCTGTGACTGCTTTGGGAAAGGGGTGGGGCCCACGGCAGCACCCGCTGCTTGTTGAGAAGAGTAAGAACAATAAGTGCTTTCAAGTCAGAGTCTCCAAAAACACCAGAAAAAGTCGCTAGATTTGTCGCTAGTCGCTTTTTTGAAAATGAGTCGCTAAAGGGGTCTGAATACTCGCTAAATATAGCGACAAAAATGCTAAGTTGGCAACACTGGATGCATGGCTCTCGACCTTCACCGCTCCCTCGTCCACACAGGAGTTGCAGCAATGCGACAAGACTGTAAATATGAAATGGATATCACGAAATTCTGGAGAAAAGTAGTAAAAAAGAGTTTGAATAATAATAAATAAAAAATATCTAAAAAGTTCACTGGGACTCCTTGACAACATTCTAAGCGTTCGAGCCAACCAAAAGGTACAAATTGGATGGCTCCATCCGTGACATTTCAAGCTAGCTGTGGAGTGAGCTTATGCTACTCTTCTTAAGGGCCACATAAATTATGAGAATATGTGCCTGTAAAATCATCATCATAAAGTCACTTCTTTTTTGTTAACAATACAAAAAAGTGAGGATAAGACAATTAGGTGGAATACTATGACTCTGTTGTTAGTTTTGCGAAGAAATAACAAACATCCTTCACTTTAGGTAGACTCATCTATACACAAAGTAAACAGCAGTATCGGATCAACTTGCACAAGGTTAAACTTCTCCACAGTATACACTTGAACATTCACAGCTCAGGAGGCTTCTAAGCTGCTGATGGGAGGACGGCTCTTAATAATGGCTAGAATGGAGTGGAAAACGTGTTTGATGTGTTCGATACCATTCCATTGATTCTGTTCTGGCCACTACTATGATTGTATGGGCTAATAGCAGTTAGGCCAAAAACAAACGCATAACAGATTCAATACATTGAACAACAGATAGTCCCTCCCAAATAATGTCGGCCCAATTTTTATGACATATTTGACATGTATTTAACCCCTTATTTTTGACACTCAACAGTCTCAATATACAGTATGCTTCCATTCATTTTCTCAACTGCTACTGGGGGACCTTCAGACTAGTCTTGTGAGGCCTGTGGGAGTTCTAGAGCAAAACAACCGACATGTACGTGTTTGTGAGAGCCTCACCTTTCCACAGAGGTGTGTAGCCCAAATTGTTCAGACGCTGCAGACAGAAGTTGGCAGATCGGCTGTACTGACTTCAGATAAGCCCCAAGACGCTTGTGGAAAGCAAAACAGAGAACAAACTTGCCATACAAAACATGGTTAAGTAAAAATCCCTCAGTTTAAGCTAGAGATAGCAGATTTGGATGCGTCTCAATCAACTGCATCCACCGGTGTCGCACTTCTGCATCTGATGTGAAAGGTGACAGAGCAAAGAGCAGTGTTTGTCAGACCATGAGACAAGGTTTGGCCTAAAAACTATTTTGACCACTCTATGCAAAGATGAGACTCCCACGAACACGACGGTGGTATCAATTGGATTGGTAATAAACTTTACCAGCTTACAGTACACTTGATTTTGCATTGTGTCATTGTTTAAGATCATTTTTAATGAATTGTTGTTGAATATGGTTTGTTTACTATAATTTCACACAGGGAAATAAAAAGCTTGTTACATACACACCGCAAGTATTAAAACACTACCGTTTATGATTTGAAAGAAGGTCAAAGACTACAGCAACCAAGCAGTTAAGACACTTAAAGACTATACAATATCATACAATATCATTGGAAAAAGCACATTTACTGACAGCATTTGGGTTGAATTCAAATGTACAAAATAATATTCCCTGTTTGTGATAAGATATGTGCTTTCCAATAAATGTGCTGAAGTGTGCACTATTGCAGACAGTGTAATTAGCCATGCTCTGCTATTATGATTACTATACTATATCTGACCACTGTCATTTACCAAAGCTCATGACTAGACAGCCCTATTCTCATTCACTAAGTGATGTCACAGCAGGTCAATTTTGGTTGGCTGAAATCTCAACTGACACGGTTTAAAAGCAGAGATAGATCTCTGCACTGTATGACCCTCCATATTCCTCATCTATACTGGTATCACCAAAGGTAATGTGGCTAGAACTTGTCTATTTAAAATGAATTTTATCTGGATGTTGTACAAAGTAATGGTATGGGGTTCTTTATTCGAATGAATTTACAGAATGCTTTGGGTGCCTACGGAGTCTCACAACAAAATTGCAAGTGTTAACTTTAATAGAGTTAAGTTTAACCATCAAAGTGTCTCTATAGTGTCCCACATACTACACAGAGTTATTGTTAGACTTTTATAAGTGTTATGCTTTTAAGACTTTCACAGAATTTCTGTAAGCAATATGTTAGAAATGAAAACAGACCAACACTGGTTATTGTTGCAGTCAGTCAACACTAGTGGTCAGTGTTAAAATGTGTCTTATGTAATAGAGTTGACTACTTTTCGACACTGGAGGGTGTTAACTTAACATTATACCTCTCTTTCATGTGCAAGGTTCTACTTTGAAAATGAAGATCACCATTATGTGCCTTTGTTTGGCCAGCTCAATATCTGCTGCTCCAGTAAGTTTGAAAAAACAGCCAAGGAAAACTTTACTACTGTATTTCTTAAGAATAGGAATTTGAATACGCATAGAAAGTGGATACGCAAGGGTGCGCGTTACAATGGAGAAAAATGTAAACAGGAGACACCCTCTTTTCGGAGACAGGTTATTGACATGGCATCGCTACGGTAGCCAGTTTATAAGCAATTGTTAACTAACTGTTAACAATTTGGTCTGGATAGCTAATCATCTTGACTAACTGTGGTGCAAAACTGTTCACTTAGCCAATTAGTTACCTTTTGATATTCTATGACGTCTTCACTTTCCAAGCTTATCATGATCTATTTCCAGAATCTGGACTTAAAAGAACTTAGTTGAGTGTTAAGAGTTCAGAGCACATTATTCACGCTCATTTTCCACTGAGTGTCTGTCAACAGTCTGTCATTTCTTTAAATTGACTATGGCTTCATCAAAATTGTGATTGTTTAGTATTTGTTCAATATTCACAGCGTCAACCTTTCTTCAATTACTTGCCCCACTATGGGGATCCAAGGCAATCAGGACCACCCACACAAGTAAGAACAAATGCATATTGTAATATTCTACTGCATTCTGTTGGTCACCTTCTTTCTTAGGTGTGGTTCAACATAATATGAAACAATACATAACATGAGAAGATTAAGTACTGAAATTAATTTATGAGGACACTTTTGTTTGACCTTTGACGTAAGTGTTTAATCTCCAGGTGAATGAAGGCCTCTACCCAGCAGGCCAGCCTTACCCTCAGCCTGGACTCAACGGCCCTGTCAGCATGGAAATAGTACGCTCTTACATCATCTTCACTATGAGACCTCTATTAGAAATGAAAATGATATGATCTTTTTAGTGACTTAATGACCTACTAATAATTACTTAAGTTATTACTTACTTCATTATTTACTTTCTCTTGACTTATCACTTGCCTATTTAATTCAGACTGTGATGAGTAATCATCTTGAACTTTAGCAGTTACACTGGAGTTTTGTCTTAATTACATAGTAGAGTCATTTTATTTATTTGTAATGTGTAACTGTTTTGTTTGTTTTACTTTATATTACAGGTATTTCCACAGAGATTCCCTGGATGGTCTACTGGTGGCCAGATCAATGGACCAGTAAATACTACAGATACTACTAAAACATACTTCACCTTCTTTAATAAATCAACCATCCTCCACATTGAACATTCCTTTTAACTTTCCCTTTCTTTTCTTTCAGCAGTCCTATCCCTCTCAAGCCTTCATCAAATATTCCCTATCCAAGGCCCCAGGAAGAAAGAGTGTAGAAATTGTAAGTGTTGTCTCAAGTTGAGTTACTTATCCCTCCTCAGAATTATAGGTGTTGTGGTATGTGAAGAAATCTCTCTCTTCAATTACAGCTATATGAAATTTGATAGGCACTATTTAAGTTCAGTTGACTCATGACTTTAAGTGGCTAAAGTTAAAACATGGTACATTCCAAATTGCACAGCAGGAAATGAGGGTTGTTATACTGTATGTGTTTTGTAAGAGAACCCATCCATTTAATATCTTACTCAAGCACAGATCACATTGAATGTATTTTATCTATATACTGCAGTAGTTTAATGATTGTTTCTCTGTTTCTTTTCCCCCCATATTAAAGTACTACCCCTATGACCTTGTGCAGCAAAAGGTAAATCCTGATATAATTTACTTGTTTGCAACCAATCATTTTATTTCAGTGGGACCTGGATCAGAGGAGGTGAGCAGAATTGAACCATTTGAAATCCAGGGCATAGCTCATGGAGCGGTGCTCGCGCACAACTCCTGCTCTCCACGTCCTTTCCAACACTCTCTCTGCTAAAATCAGCTCTGCACTCATAAGAAAAAAAATGCTGCTCCAATTTTAACCAAAACGCATTCATTTTTGTGACTACCTGGACCTACCATTTGTATTGAAACACAATCAAATGATTTTAATAAAAGTGTTTTGACTTACCATGAAAAGGTGAATGTAAGAAGTGCACATCATTTAAAATAGGCCACATGTCATATTAAACAGCATATAAACACTGTAAATAGGTCAAAAGCCAGACAAGGAGCCTAAAATAAATGATTTAGGCTAGATTATTTAAATTCTTTCCTTGCTAGAGCCTACAAATAAATACATTTTGAAGAATTTGGGAGTGAGACAGAGTCGTGTGGTACGGACTTAAAGCACTCAGCATTTAAACATTTCGTTATATTAAATCATTATGACCTATACATTGTGCATATAGGCTGCGAAATGAGAAATTATGTATTACTGCCTTTGAATACACTTGTAGAATTTTTTTTGTAGAAACACAAGTTTGGCCAGTCTGTGGCTTCAGGCTCATGCAATGGTGCATGGAGAGCAGGCCAGTAGCGGAGAATGTCTTCTCCACACTTGCAAAGATACAGATTTTTTGATTTTTTCTTTAGGTAGTTCTAAAGGTTTTTAGGCAAAATAACCCAATCAAAATGAAAAGCTCCTTGAACGCCAGGCGTATTGGGCCATAATTAATCATGGCCTATTGATTCGATAATATAACAAAAATGAACTAAACGTTTAAGAGATCTGATTTGTAGTTTATAAATACTTTGCTGCAATGATACACTTTGTTTTCTACCCACCTCCTACCTTACTTTTAGCATGTGCACGTAGTAAGTACACACACATATACATATAAACGCATACATATACTCTGAAATTGATATATCACGTTAAATATCAATAATATGTTTAATCTGTTGTAAACATTTGTATCTTAGTTAATCCATTCTATCTTTAAAGGAAGTTTGAGCTATATTTTTTGTTTTAGATGATGCCAAATATTCCTCAGATGCCACAGATTCCAAACGTGAGTACAACTTTTAATCAGTCAAAAACATGTAATAAATCATTTCATGAATTTTCGGATTGATGTTGGAATTTAAGTATCTTTTTTATTTATTTTTGTTTTATCTTTTCACAGCTGTTCCCGAATGAATATCAACCACAAACTGTGCCACAGCAAAGACCCAATGTAGGACATCCCTTTCTTGACCTTTTAGTTATTGTAATGGGTGCAAAGATGTACGCATTTCCTTGACGACAGATGCTATAGAGCAGAGGGCAAAGTGGAGTATTACGGCCAAATCTCAAAATATATACAATTTTAATAAAATTTTTATTTTTATGAATATTGCTAGCAACAACAAATGAAACAAATTTTGGAGAAAGGATCAGTTGAAAGTGTTTAGAGGGTGAAATATAATGCAATGTAATAATATTACGCCACAATTTATGTTCTTGGGCCTTATATGCAGAACATGGGCCTGGGAGGCTCACAGGGATATTGGTATCCACAGTGGTCATCAATTATAAAAATGTTCAACTAAAACCTTGTATCCGCCTAAAATGTTTGTTTTGAAGATAATTCACTGTAATTGAAGCTTTACAGTTGCTAAATGTTATCCCTGCCCCAAATAAACATTTTCAGAGTTGCTGGGAATTAACTTAAAACTGCAACATGCAAAATGGGGGCCTTTAAAATGTTACTTCCAGTGTCAAGAGACGTAGTCTGGCCAAGCACTACAGAGGTCATAGTAAAACTGCTTGTGTGGTATTTTTATTGAACTCTAAAGTAAGAGTTGTGTTCTGATGTTATGAGGGGGTCCCTCATGAATTTGTTATCACAAAAGGTGTCCCAGATACAAAAAGTTTGAAAACCCCTGCTCTGGTGTCCAAGACAACAGGTGCTCTTTTTTTCTGCAGATCCCATTCCCACCATACAACTCTCAACTTCCTCATTCCCAGGATCCTTTGCAGCCAGCTCAGCAGGAGCAGACAGTGCAGACAGGCCAGGTTGGAAAGCTAGAACTCTATCTATCATAAATATATGTACAACTTCTTTACTGAACATCATTTGGAAATGATTTACCTTCTTTTCACATACTATTTTACTATATGTCATCTGTAGTTTAAGCAATACCACAATAACAGTGAACTTTTGACTGATTTTAGTTTTTTCTACCTACTCATTTAGAAGATGTCATCTATATCTTAGGGGGAATCCAAGAATGACAGTGTCATTTTTCTTTGTCCACAGGTACCTCATGTGCAACCATAGACTGGAAACGGAATGTAAGTCTTAATTATGCTGTAAAGTCCTTTGACAACAAAATGAAGACACAATATATTTTATTCATTACATTATTCCTGCTGTTCTTTCAGTTACCAGCTTGAAGGAAGTACAAAGTCTGCCGACCCAGAGAAGACCAGATGATTTGCTGCTTCAATATGGCCTTTTGATATTAATTGGGGTATTTACAGTAGTATGGTTATGAGTATCAATGTAGATTGTTAATCTACTGTCCTTTAGAGTTTTTTCCCCTTGAAGTTTCTAGCGGAAGCTATTGTAATGAGTATAATAAGCATGCATCCTTGATATTACAGTAGGCAAAAGAGAGTATGGGTGGACATTATCTGCCTTACAATCTTTTCTTTGCTACATTTAATTTAAGCCATGTATTTTAGTAAATGCAATTAAAGTATGTTTTGCAAGCAATCATTGAGTGTTTTCCCTGTATAATGTCTTTGTGTGAATTTGAAGAGTAGAATACGTTATTTGATTAAACAGTTAATTTTATTCAATTATTCTTTAACAGTACAATATCTGTAGGTGTTCATTTCAGTTCTTCAGTGTGGATTGATGGACATCTGTTGATAATAAAAATCAATGTCCATTAGTTTATAGTTCCCTCTTACTTTACTGCAAAAGGAGTTACCAGTAACTGTAATGCTTCATGGCCATAAAAGTCAAAAATGTATAATAAAGTTTTGAATTTAAACAGTCATATCACAGTTCTTTTGCTAAGCCTTATATTGGCCAATTTTGACTATAGAATAAGCATTGAATGTCACTCCAAAATACATGTCACTGCATAGGCCTCCAAATCAACATAAATATATATTGTGTGTTGTAGATTAACAGAATTGCAAACCAGAATAAAGTCTTTTGGGTCCTACAGTAGCAGCCAGGTTCAATGGGATGGTCCAACAAAATAAACAAATAAGAGAAACATTACCAACAAGTACACTACATGACATTCGCCAAATCCAAATTAGTCCGTCAGACTGCCAGATGGGGAAGCGTGTTTCCACTGCTCCAGAGTCCAATGGCGGCGGGCTATACAAAACTCAAAACGACACTTGGCATTGCGTATGGTGATCTTAGGCTTGTGTGCAGCTTTTTGGCCATGGAAACCCATTCTGATGTTGCTTCCGGAGGCAGTTTGGAATTCGGTAATGAGTTTTGCAACCAAGGACAGATGATTTTTACTCTCTACGCACCTCAGCACTCGGTGGTCCCTTTCTGTGAGCTTGTGTGGCCTACCACTTCGTGGCTGAGCCGTTGTTACTCCTAGAGGTTTCCACTTCACAATAACAGCAAGAACAGTTGGCCGGTGCAGCTCTTACTGGGCAGAAATTTGACTAACTTACTTGTTGTAAAGGTGGCATCCTATGACGGTGCCACGTTGAAAGTCACAGCCTCTTGCTTTTAGGCTTCCTATCAAGTAATTGCAGATCAGTGATGAACTCAAGGGAGTCAGAAAGGATACAAGTATTAAAACCAGGTCTAATACAGTGCCTTCAGAAAGTAGTCACATTCCACTGTCACGCCCTGACCATAGAGAGCCCTCGGTTCTCTATGGTGTTTAGGTCAGAGTGCGACTAGGGGGGGGTGTTCTAGTCATTTATTTTCTAAGTGGCTGATTTGTATGGTTCCCAATTAGAGGCAGCTGGTAATCGTTGCCTCTAATTGCGGATCATATTTAGGAAGCCCTTTCTCCCACCTGCTTTGTGGGATATTGTTTTGGTTAGTGCTTTGTGGGCGCCGAGATGGCACGTTTGTTATTCTTTGTGTTTTGTTGTAAGTTTCACTATTAAATATAATGTGGAACTCTACGCACACTGTGCCCTTGTCCACTCATTTCAAAAACCGTGACACCCACATTTTACAGCCTGAATTCAAAATGGATTAAATATATATTTTTATTTTATATGTTTACATAGAATACCTCATAATGACAAAGTGAAATTATGTTTTTAGAAATGTTTGCAAGTTTATTGAAAATGAAATATCTCGATTACATAAGTATCTACACTCCTGAGTCAATACATGTTAGAATCACCTTTTGCAGTGATTACAGCTGTGAGTCTTTCTGGGTAAGTCTCTAAGAGCTTTAAGCACCTGGGTTGTACAATATTTGCAATATTTGCACATTATTCTTAAAAAATATATATATACAGTGTTGTAACAATGTACAAATGTTTAAATTACACAAGGGAAATAAATATGCATAAATATGGGTTGTATTTACAATGGTGTTTGTCCTTCACTGGTTGCCCTGTTCTTGTGGCAACAGGTCACAAATCTTGCTGCTGTGATGGCACACTGTGGAATTTCACCCAGTAGATATGGAAGTTTATCAAAATTGGATTTGTTTTCGAATTCTTTGTGGATCTGTGTTATCTGAGGGAAATATGTCTCTCTAATATGGTCATACATTGGGCAGGAGGTTAGGAAGTGCAGCTCAGTTTCCACCTCATTTTGTGGGCAGTGAGCACATAGCCTGTCTTCTCTTGAGAGCCATGTCTGCCTACGGCGGCCTTTCTCAATAGCAAGGCTATGCTCACTGAGTCTGTACATAGTCAAAGCTTTCCTTAAGTTTGGGTCAGTCACAGTAGTCAGGTATTCTGCCACGGTGTACTCTCTGTTTAAAGGCCAAATTGCATTCTAGCTTGCTCTGTTTTTTTGTTAATTCTTTCCAATGTGTAAAGTAATTATCTTTTTGTTTTCTCATGATTTGGTTGGGTCTAATTGTGCTGTTGTCCTGGGGATCTGTGGGGTGTGTTTGTGTTTGTGTTTGTGAACAGAGCCCCAGGACCAGCTTGCTTAAGGGACTCCTCTCCAGGTTCATCTCTCTGTAGGTGATGGCTTTGTTATGGAAGGTTTGGGAATCGCTTCCTTTTAGGTGGTTGTATAATTTAACAGCTCTTTTCTGGATTTTGATAATTAGTGGGTATCGGCCTAATTCTGCTCTGCATGCATTATTTGGTGTTCTACGTTGTACACTGAGATATTTTTGCAGAATGGCCCTCATTGGTTGGTGACAGAAGCACCAGATCATCAGCAAACATTTGACTTCGGATTCTAGTCGGGTGAGGCCGGGTGCTGCAGACTTTTTTAGTGCCCGCGCCAATTTGTTGATATATATGTTGAAGAGGGTGAGGCTTAAGCTGCATCCCTGTCTCACCCCATGACCCTGTGTGAAGAAATGTGTGTGTTTTTTGCCAATTTTAACCGCACATTTGTTGTTTGTGTACATGGATTTTATAATGTCGTATGTTTTACTCCCAACACCACTTTTCATCAATTTGTATAGCAGACTTTCATGCCAAATTGAGTCGAAGGCTTTTTTGAAATCAACAAAGCATGAGAAGACTTTGCCTTTGTTTTGGTTTGTTTGGTTGTCAATTAGGGTGTGTAGGGTGAATACATGGTCTGTTGTACGGTAATTTCGTAAAAACCCAATTTGACATTTTCTCAGTACATTGTTTTCATTGAGGAAATGTACGAGTCTGCTGTTAATGATAATGCAGAGGATTTTCCTGAGGTTACTGTTGACGCATATTCCACGGTAGTTATTGGGGTCAAAATTGTCTCCACTTTTGTGGATTGGGGTGATCAGTCCTTGGTTCCAAAAATTGGAGAAGATGCCAGAGCTAAGGATGATGTTGAAGAGTTTTAGTATAGCCAATTGGAATTTGTTGTCTGTATATTTGATGATTTCATTAAGGATACCATCAACACCACAGGCCTTTTTGGGTTGGAGGGTTTATATTTTGTTCTGTAACTCATTCAAGGTAATTGGAGAATCCAGTGGGTTCTGGTAGTCTTTAATAGTTGATTCTAAGATTTGTATTTGATTATATGTTTTTGCTCTTTATTCTTTGTTATAGAGCCAAAAAGATTGGAGAAGTGGTTTACCCATACATCTCCATTTTGGATAGAGAATTCTTTGTGTTGTTGTTTGTTTAGTGTTTTCCAATTTTCCCAGAAGTGGTTAGTCTATGGATTCTTCAAATACATTGAGCTGATTTCTGACATGCTGCTCCTTCTTTTTCCGTAGTGAATTTCTTTCATAGTGAAGTCGTGGACTCAGTTTTCCGGGTCTCTATGTTTTTGGTTGGACAGGTTTCTCAATTTCTTTCTTAGATTTTTGCATTCTTCATCAAACCATTTGTCATTGTTGTTCATTTTCTTTGGGTTTCTATTTGAGATTTTTCGATTTGATAGGGAAGAGGTCAAATATACTGTTAAGATTTTCTACTGCCAAGTTTACACCTTCACTAACGTTTTACCCAGGAAATTGTCTAAAAGGGATTGAATTTGTTGTTGCCTAATTGTTTTTTGGTAGGTTTCCAAACTGCATTCCTTCCATCTATAGCATTTCTTAATGTTACTCAGTTCCTTTAGCTTTGATGCCTCATGATTGAGTATTTCTCTGTTCAAGTAGACTGTGATTTTGCTGTAGTCTGATAGAGGTGTCAGTGGGCTGACTGTGAACGCACTGAGAGACTGGGTTGAGGTCAGTGATAAAGTAGTCTACAGTACTAGTGCCAAGAGATGAGCTATAGGTGTACCTACCATAGGAGTCCCCTCAAAGCATACCATTGACTATATACATACCCAGCGTGCGAAAGAGCTGCAGGAGTTGTGACCCGTTTTTGTTGGTTATGTTGTCATAGTTGTGCCTAGGGGGGCATATGTGGGAGGGAATGCTGTCACCTGCAGGCAGGTGTTTGTCCCCCTGTGTGCTGAGGGTGTCAGGTTCTTGTCCGGTTCTTAGCACACAATCTTGTAAGATCAGCAACTACAGTATCTGGCTCATTCCCACCAGATGTTATATTGCTAATATGGTATCGTTAATAGTCTGGGAATAAAACACTTTTCAGTGAATTTGTATTCATAGTTTTGTCTTAACTTGCATTTAGACAAGCAGACACACTGGTCTTTTGTCAATTGTTGGGCCTATCTGTTATATATTTTCCCCAATGTGTGACAGCAAAAATACACTTCACACATTGTAAAAATATAATTGTAAGGGTCAATCAAAGAACATTCAAAGCAAACAAGGCAGTGCTCCTGGGTGGCACAATGGTTAAGGGCGCTGTACTGCAGTGCCAGCTGTGCCATCAGGGACTCTGGGTTCGCGCCCAGGCTCTGTCAGCCACGCCTGTCTTATGACAACTTTTTTTCTCATTTTGTCTGTCATAGTTGAAGTGTACCTATGATGAAAATTACAGGTCTCTCTCATCTTTTTAAGTGGGAGAACTTGCACAATCAGTGGCTGAGTAAATACTTTTTTTGCCCCACTGTATATGTATTACATAAAGATGCAGTAGATGATATAGAGTACAGTATATACATATGAGATGAGTAATGTAGGGTATGTAAACATTATATTAAGTGGCATTGTTTAAAGTGGCTAGGGATACATGTATTACATAAAGATGCAGTAGATGATATAGGGTACAGGGTACAGACTGACAGGATGCTCTCGATTGTGCATCTGTAGAAGTTTGTGAGTGCTTTTGGTGACAAGCCAAATTTCTTCAGCCTCCTGAGGTTTGATCATAACAACACGGCTGTGATTATAATCGAAGAGAATTCCCTTGGTAGATAATGCGGTCGACATTTGATTGTGAGGAATTCTAAGTCAGGTGAACAGAAGGACTTGAGTTCCTGTATGTTGTTATGATCACACCACGTCTCGTTAATCATAAGGGATACCCCCCCCCCCGCCCCTCTTTTTACCAGAAAGATGCTTGTTTCTGTCAGCGTGATGCGTGAAGAAACCAGCTGGCTGCACCGACTCCGATAGAGTCTCTCGAGTGAGCCATGTTTCCGTGAAGCAAAGAACGTTACAGTCTCTGATGTCTCTCTGGAATGCTACCCTTGCTCCTCGGATTTCATCAACCTTGTTTTCAAGAGACTGGACATTGGCGAGTAGTATGTTAGGGAGTGGTGCGCAATGTACCCGTCTCCGGAGCCTGACCAGAAGACCACTTCGTTTGCCCCTTTTACGGTGTCGTTGTTTTGGGTCGCCGGCTGGGATCCGATCCATTGTCCTGGGTGGAATCCAGAACACAGGATCCGCTTCGGGAAAGTCATATTCCTGGTCGTAATGATGGTGAGTTGACGTTGCTCTTATATTCAGTTGTTCCTCCCGACTGTATGTAATGAAACCTAAGATTACCTGGGGTACCAATGTAAGAAATAACACGTACAAAAACAAAATACTGCATAGTTTCCTAGGAACGCGAAGCGAGGCAGCCATCTTTGTCGGTGCCGGAAGCACAGGGGTCCGATGAAGCCTCTAGGTAGAACCTGGGTTAGAAATGACAGACATGTAGAGAATGTGCTAAAACTATTATTTTGTGTCTGTGTGACCCAGGCCTCCCGAGTGGTGCAGTGGTATAAGGCAATGCATTGCAGTGCTAGCTGCATTACTACAGATCTGGGTTCAAGGCCAGCCTGTGTTGCAGCAGTCCACGACTGGGAAACCGATGAGTCAGCTCACAATTGGCCAAGTGTTGTCCCGGGAAAAAGAGGGTTTGGCCGGCTGGGTTACCTTGTCCCATTGAAGCTTGGCGGGGTTTGATTTTTGGACCTTCACCACTCCCGAGTCCACACAAGAGTTGCGATCGGTCAAGACTGTAACTACTAATTGGATATCACAAAATTCTGGAGAAAATGTAGAAAAAATTAATAACCATAATAAATAAAAACGTTTACTGTGACACCCATGTTACGGACATCACACTGCTGGCTAAGTGGGTACCACTTCCCCCCCAATTCAGCTCGAACTCGGGACCTCTGCTTTGCTACACAAGTGACCACAGTCCTAGACAACATTCTAAGCGTTCGAGCCAACCAAAAAGGTACCAATTGGGTGGCTCCATCCGTGACATTTTAAGCTAGCTGTGGGGTGAGCTTATGCAACATTCTTAAGGGCCACATAAATTATGAGAATATGTTGCCTGTAAAATCATCATAAAGTCATTTTAGAAGTCACTTCTTTTTTTGTTAAAAAGACAAAAAATTAAACAAATCAACAAAAGTCAGATTTCACAAATGTTATCATATAGTGAGGATAAGACAATTAGGTGGAATACTATGACTCTGTGTTGTTAGTTTTGCGAAGAAATAACACATCCTTCACTTTAGGTAGACTCAACTGTACACTAATTAAACAGCAGTATCGGATCAACTTACACAAGGTTCAACTTCTCCACAGTATACACTTGAACATTCACAGCTCAGGAGGCTGGAGAGGCGTGGAAAACTTGTTTCATGTGTTCGATACCATTCCTTTGATTCCGTTCCAGCCACTACTATGATTATTTTTGGCCCAACTGCTATGAGCCCATACAAACGCATAACAGATTTAATACATTGAACAACAGATAATAATCCCAAATAATCGAAAGGAAGTGAGTTCTGAAGTGTCGGCCCAATTTTTATGACATTTTTGACATGTATTTAACCCCTTATTTTTGGCACTCAACAGTCTCAATATACAGTATGCTTCCATTCATTTTCTCAACTGCTACTGGGGGACCTTCAGACTAGTCTTGTGAGGCCTGTGGGAGTTCTAGAGCAAAACAACCGACATGTACGTGTTTGTGAGAGCCTCACCTTTCCACAGAGGTGTGTAGCCCAAATTGTTCGGACGCTGCAGACAGAAGTTGGCAGATCGGCTGTACCGACTTCAGACAAGCCACAAGACGCTTGTGGAAAGCAAAACAGAGAACAAACTTGCCATACAAAACATGGTTAAGTAAAAATCTGTCAGTTTAAGCTAGAGATAGCAGATTTGGATGCGTCTCAATCCACTGCATCCACCGGTGTCGCACTTCTGCATCTGATGTGAAAGGTGACAGAGCAAAGAGCAGTGTTTGTCAAACCATGGGTTTGCCTAATTACTCTTATGACCACTCTATGCAAAGATGAGACTCTAACGAACACCATGGTGGTATCAATTGGATTGGTAATAAACGTTATCAATTTACAGTACACTTTTGATGATGCATTGTGTTGTTGTTTCAGAAAATCTTTGATTCATTGTTGTTGGATATGGTTTGTTTACTATACTTTCACACAGGGAAATGAAAAAGCTTGATACATACACACTCAAAGTATTAAAACACTTTGAAAGAAGGTCAAAGATTACAGCAACAAAGCAGATTACACTTAAAGACTATACAATATCATGCAATATCATTGGATAAAGCAATATCATCATACAATATCATTGGATATTGCAATATAATCATACAATATAATTGGATACATCAAATTCACTGACAGCATTTGGATTGAATTCAAACGTACCAAATAATATTCTCTGTTTGCGATAAGATATGTGCTTTCCAATAAATGTGCTGAAGTGTGCACTATTGCAGACAGTGTAATTAGCCATGCTCTGCTATTATGATTACTATACTATATCTGACCACTGTCATTTACCAAAGCTCATGACTAGACAGCCCTATTCTCATTCACTAAGTGATGTCACAGCAGGTCAATGTTGGTTGGCTGAAATCTCAACTGACACGGTTTAAAAGCAGAGATAGATCTCTGCACTGTATGACCCTCCATATTCCTCATCTATACTGGTATCACCAAAGGTAATGTGGCTAGAACTTGTCTATTTAAAATGAATTTTATCTGGATGTTGTACAAAGTAATGGTATGGGATTCTTTATTCGAATGAATTTACAGAATGCTTTGGGTGCCTACGGAGTCTCACAACAAAATTGCAAGTGTTAACTTTAATAGAGTTAAGTTTAACCATCAAAGTGTCTCTATAGTGTCCCACACTACACAGAGTTATTGTTAGACTTTTATAAGTGTTATGCTTTTAAGACTTTCACAGAATTTCTGTAAGCAATATGTTAGAAATGAAAACAGACCAACACTGGTTATTGTTGCAGTCAGTCAACACTAGTGGTCAGTGTTAAAATGTGTCTTATGTAATAGAGTTGACTACTTTTCGACACTGGAGGGTGTTAACTTAACATTATACCTCTCTTTCATGTGCAAGGTTCTACTTTGAAAATGAAGATCACCATTATGTGCCTTTGTTTGGCCAGCTCAATATCTGCTGCTCCAGTAAGTTTGAAAAAACAGCCAAGGAAAACTTTACTACTGTATTTCTTAAGAATAGGAATTTGAATATGCATAGAAAGTGGATACGCAAGGGTGCGCGTTACAATGGAGAAAAATGTAAACAACAGGAGACACCCTCTTTTCGGAGACAGGTTATTGACATGGCATCGCTACGGTAGCCAGTTTATAAGCAATTGTTAACTAACTGTTAACAATTTGGTCTGGATAGCTAATCATCTTGACTAACTGTGGTGCAAAACTGTTCACTTAGCCAATTAGTTACCTTTTGATATTCTATGACGTCTTCACTTTCCAAGCTTATCATGATCTATTTCCAGAATCTGGACTTAAAAGAACTTAGTTGAGTGTTAAGAGTTCAGAGCACATTATTCACGCTCATTTTCCACTGAGTGTCTGTCAACAGTCTGTCATTTCTTTAAATTGACTATGGCTTCATCAAAATTGTGATTGTTTAGTATTTGTTCAATATTCACAGCGTCAACCTTTCTTCAATTACTTGCCCCACTATGGGGATCCAAGGCAATCAGGACCACCCACACAAGTAAGAACAAATGCATATTGTAATATTCTACTGCATTCTGTTGGTCACCTTCTTTCTTAGGTGTGGTTCAACATAATATGAAACAATACATAACATGAGAAGATTAAGTACTGAAATTAATTTATGAGGACACTTTTGTTTGACCTTTGACCCAAGTGTTTAATCTCCAGGTGAATGAAGGCCTCTACCCAGCAGGCCAGCCTTACCCTCAGCCTGGACTCAACGGCCCTGTCAGCATGGAAATAGTACGCTCTTACATCATCTTCACTATGAGACCTCTATTAGAAATGAAAATGATATGATCAAAGAATTGTCTTTTTAGTGACTTAATGACCTACTAATAATTACTTAAGTTATTACTTACTTCATTATTTACTTTCTCTTGACTTATCACTTGCCTATTTAATTCAGACTGTGATGAGTAATCATCATGAACTTTAGCAGTTACACTGGAGTTTTGTCTTAATTACATAGTAGAGTCATTTTATTTATTTGTAATGTGTAACTGTTTTGTTTGTTTTACTTTATATTACAGGTATTTCCACAGAGATTCCCTGGATGGTCTACTGGTGGCCAGATCAATGGACCAGTAAATACTACAGATACTACTAAAACATACTTCACCTTCTTTAATAAATCAACCATCCTCCACATTGAACATTCCTTTTAACTTTCCCCTTTCTTTTCTTTCAGCAGTCCTATCCCTCTCAAGCCTTCATCAAATATTCCCTACCTAAGGCCCCAGGAAGAAAGAGTGTAGAAATTGTAAGTGTTGTCTCAAGTTGAGTTACTTATCCCTCCTCAGAATTATAGGTGTTGTAGTATGTGAAGAAATCTCTCTCTTCAATTACAGCTATATGAAATTTGATAGGCACTATTTAAGTTCAGTTGACTCATGACTTTAAGTGTCTAAAGTTAGGACATGGTACATTCCAAATTGCACAGCAGGAAATGAGGGTTGTTATACTGTATGTGTTTTGTAAGAGAACCCATCCATTTAATATCTTACTCAAGCACAGATCACATTGAATGTATTTTATCTATATACTGCAGTAGTTTAATGATTGTTTCTCTGTTTCTTTTCCCCCCATATTAAAGTACTACCCCTATGACTTTGTGCAGCAAAAGGTAAATCCTGATATCATTTACTTGTTTGCAACCAATCATTTTATTTCAGTGGGACCTGGATCAGAGTAGGTGAGCAGAATTGAGCCATTTGAAATCCAGGGCATAGCTCATGGAGCGGTGCTCTCTGCTACGACTCCTGCTCTCCACTCACTTTCCAACACTCTATCTGCTAAAATCAGCTCTGCACTCATAAAAAAAACTGCTCCAATTTTAACCAAAACCCATCATTTTTGTGACTACCTGGACCTACCATTTGTATTGAAACACAATCAAATGATTTTAATAAAAAGTTTTGACTTACCATGAAAAGGTGAATGTAAGAAGTGCACATCATTTAAAATAGGCCACATGTCATATTAAACAGCATATAAACACTGTAAATAGGTCAAAAGCCAGACAAGGAGCCTAAAATAAATTATTTAGGCTAGATTATTTCAATTGCATTCCTTGCTAGAGCCTACAAATAAATACATTTTGAAGAATTTGGGAGTGAGACAGAGTAACGTGTGGTACTGACATAAAGCACTCAGCATTTAAACATTTCCATATATTAAATCATTATGACCTATACATTGTGCATATAGGCTGCAGTGCATGAGAAATTATGTATTAATGAACCTTTGAATTCACTTGTAGAATTTTTTTTGTAGAAACACAAGTTTGGCCAGTCTGTGGTTCAGGCTCATGCAATGGTGCATGGAGATTCTGTCACAGTAGCGGAGAATGTCTTCTCACACTTGCAAAGATTAACAAGAGTTGCTCTTTGATTTTTGCTTTAGGTAGTTCTAAATCACATTAGGTTTTTAGGCAAAATAACCCAATCAAAATGAAAAGCTCCTTGAACGCCAGGCGTATTGGGCCATAATTAATCATGGCCTATTGATTCGATAATATAACAAAAATGAACTAAACGTTTAAGAGATCTGATTTGTAGTTTATAAATACTTTGCTGCAATGATACACTTTGTTTTATACCCACCTAAATACCTTACTTTTAGCATGTGCATATAGTAAGTACACACATATACATATAAACGCATACATATGCTTTGAAATTGATATATCACGTTAAATATCAATAATATGTTTAATCTGTTGTAAACATTTGTATCTTAGTTAATCCATTCTATCTTTAAAGGAAGTTTGAGCTATATTTTTTTTTTTAGATGATGCCAAATATTCCTCAGATGCCACAGAATTCCAAACGTGGGAATATGTACATATTTTTAATCAGTCAAAAACATGTAATAAATCATTTCATGAATTTTCGGATTGATGTTGGAATTTAAGTATCTTTTTTATTTATTTTTGTTTTATCTTTTCACAGCTGTTCCCAAATGAATATCAACCACAAACTGTGCCACAGCAAAGACCCAATGTAGGACATCCCTTTCTTGACCTTTTAGTTAATGTAATGGGTGCAAAGATGTACGCGTTTCCTTGACGACAGATGCTATAGAGCAGAGGGCAAAGTGGAGTATTACGGCCAAATCTCAAAATATATACAATTTTAATACATTTTTTATTTTTATGAATATTGCTAGCAACAACAAATGAAACAAATTTTGGAGAAAGGATCAGTTGAAAGTGTTTAGAGGGTGAAATATAATGCAATGTAATAATATTACGCCACAATTTATGTTCTTGGGCCTTATATGCAGAACATGGGCCTGGGAGGCTCACAGGGATACTGGTATCCACAGTGATCATCAATTATAAAAATGTTCAACTAAAACCTTGTATCCGCCTAAATGTTTGTTTTGAAGATAATTCACTGTAATTGAAGCTTTACAGTTGCTAAATGTTATCCCTGCCCCAAATAAACATTTTCAGAGTTGCTGGGAATTAACTTAAAACTGCAACATGCAAAGTGGGGGCCTTTAAAATGTTACTTCCAGTGTCAATTTGTAAGTCGCTCTGGATAAGAGCGTCTGCTAAATGACTTAAATGTAAATGTAATGTAATGTCAAGAGACGTAGTCTGGCCAAGCACTACAGAGGTCATAGTAAAACTGCTTGTGTGGTATTTTTATTGAACTCTAAAGTAAGAGTTGTGTTCTGATGTTATGAGGGGGTCCCTCATGAATTTGTTATCACAAAAGGTGTCCCAGATACAAAAAGTTTGAAAACCCCTGCTCTGGTGTCCAAGACAACAGGTGCTCTTTTTTTCTGCAGATCCCATTCCCACCATACAACTCTCAACTTCCTCATTCCCAGGATCCTTTGCAGCCAGCTCAGCAGGAGCAGACAGTGCAGACAGGCCAGGTTGGAAAGCTAGAACTCTATCTATCATAAATATATGTACAACTTCTTTACTGAACATCATTTGGAAATGATTTACCTTCTTTTCACATACTATTTTACTATATGTCATCTGTAGTTTAAGCAATACCACAATAACAGTGAACTTTTGACTGATTTTAGTTTTTTCATACCTACTCATTTAGAAGATGTCATCTATATCTTAGGGGGAATCAAAGAATGACAGTGTCATTTTTCTTTGTCCACAGGTACCTCATGTGCAACCATAGACTGAAACTGAATGTAAGTCTTAATTATGCTGTAAAGTCCTTTGACAACAAAATGAAGACACAATATATTTTATTCATTACATTATTCCTGCTGTTCTTTCAGTTACCAGCTTGAAGGAAGTACAAAGTCTGCCGACCCAGAGAAGACCAGATGATTTGCTGCTTCAATATGGCCTTTTGATATTAATTGGGGTATTTACAGTAGTATGGTTATGAGTATCAATGTAGAGTGTTAATCTACTGTCCTTTAGAGTTTTTTCCCCTTGAAGTTTCTAGCGGAAGCTATTGTAATGAGTATAATAAGCATGCATCCTTGATATTACAGTAGGCAAAAGAGAGTATGGGTGGACATTATCTGCCTTACAATCTTTTCTTTGCTACATTTAATTTAAGCCATGTATTTTAGTAAATGCAATTAAAGTATGTTTTGCAAGCAATCATTGAGTGTTTTCCCTGTTTAATGTCTTTGTGTGAATTTGAAGAGTAGAATATGTTATTTGATTAAACAGTTAATTTTATTCAATTATTCTTTAACAGTACAATATCTGTAGGTGTTCATTTCAGTTTGTCAGTGTGGATTGATGGACATCTGTTGATAATAAAAATCAATGTCCATTAGTTTATAGTTCCCTCTTACTTTACTGCAAAATGAGTTACCAGTAACTGTAATGCTTCATGGCCATAAAAGTCAAAAATGTATAATAAAGTTTTGAATTTAAACAGTCATATCACAGTTCTTTTGCTAAGCCTTATATTGGCCAATTTTGACTATAGAATAAGCATTGAACGTCACTCCAAAATACATGTCACTGCATAGGCCTCCAAATCAACATAAATATATATTGTGTGTTGTAGATTAACAGAATTGCAAACCAGAATAAAGTCTTTTGGGTCCTACAGTAGCAGCCAGGTTCAATGGGATGGTCCAACAAAATAAACAAATAAGAGAAACATTACCAACAAGTACACTACATGACATTCGCCAAACCCAAATTAGTCCGTCAGACTGCCAGATGGGGAAGCGTGTTTCCACTGCTCCAGAGTCCAATGGCGGCGGGCTATACAAAACTCAAAACGACACTTGGCATTGCGTATGGTGATCTTAGGCTTGTGTGCAGCTTTTTGGCCATGGAAACCCATTCTGATGTTGCTTCCGGAGGCAGTTTGGAATTCGGTAATAAGTTTTGCAACCGAGGACAGATGATTTTTACTCTCTACGCACCTCAGCACTCGGTGGTCCCTTTCTGTGAGCTTGTGTGGCCTACCACTTCGTGGCTGAGCCGTTGTTACTCCTAGAGGTTTCCACTTCACAATAACAGCAAGAACAGTTGGCCGGTGCAGCTCTTACTGGGCAGAAATTTGACTAACTTACTTGTTGTAAAGGTGGCATCCTATGACGGTGCCACGTTGAAAGTCACAGCCTCTTGCTTTTAGGCTTCCTATCAAGTAATTGCAGATCAGTGATGAACTCAAGGGAGTCAGAAAGGATACAAGTATTAAAACCAGGTCTAATACAGTGCCTTCAGAAAGTAGTCACATTCCACTGTCACGCCCTGACCATAGAGAGCCCTCGGTTCTCTATGGTGTTTAGGTCAGAGTGCGACTAGGGGGGGGGGGGGGTGTTCTAGTCATTTATTTTCTAAGTGGCTGATTTGTATGGTTCCTAATTAGAGGCAGCTGGTAATTGTTGCCTCTAATTGCGGATCATATTTAGGAAGCCCTTTCTCCCACCTGCTTTGTGGGATATTGTTTTGGTTAGTGCTTTGTGGGCGCCGGGATGGCATGTTTGTTATTCTTTGTGTTTTGTTGTAAGTTTCACTATTAAATATAATGTGGAACTCTACGCACACTGTGCCCTTGTCCACTCATTTCAAAAACCGTGACACCCACATTTTACAGCCTGAATTCAAAATGGATTAAATATATATTTTTATTTTATATGTGTACATAGAATACCTCATAATGACAAAGTGAAATTATGTTTTTAGAAATGTTTGCAAGTTTATTGAAAATGAAATATCTCGATTACATAAGTATCTACACTCCTGAGTCAATACATGTTAGAATCACCTTTTGCAGTGATTACAGCTGTGAGTCTTTCTGGGTAAGTCTCTAAGAGCTTTAAGCACCTGGGTTGTACAATATTTGCAATATTTGCACATTATTCTTAAAAAAATATATATATACAGTGTTGTAACAATGTACAAATGTTTAAATTACACAAGGGAAATAAATATGCATAAATATGGGTTGTATTTACAATGGTGTTTGTCCTTCACTGGTTGCCCTGTTCTTGTGGCAACAGGTCACAAATCTTGCTGCTGTGATGGCACACTGTGGAATTTCACCCAGTAGATATGGAAGTTTATCAAAATTGGATTTGTTTTCGAATTCTTTGTGGATCTGTGTTATCTGAGGGAAATATGTCTCTCTAATATGGTCATACATTGGGCAGGAGGTTAGGAAGTGCAGCTCAGTTTCCACCTCATTTTGTGGGCAGTGAGCACATAGCCTGTCTTCTCTTGAGAGCCATGTCTGCCTACGGCGGCCTTTCTCAATAGCAAGGCTATGCTCACTGAGTCTGTACATAGTCAAAGCTTTCCTTAAGTTTGGGTCAGTCACAGTAGTCAGGTATTCTGCCACGGTGTACTCTCTGTTTAAAGGCCAAATTGCATTCTAGCTTGCTCTGTTTTTTTGTTAATTCTTTCCAATGTGTAAAGTAATTATCTTTTTGTTTTCTCATGATTTGGTTGGGTCTAATTGTGCTGTTGTCCTGGGGATCTGTGGGGTGTGTTTGTGTTTGTGTTTGTGAACAGAGCCCCAGGACCAGCTTGCTTAAGGGACTCCTCTCCAGGTTCATCTCTCTGTAGGTGATGGCTTTGTTATGGAAGGTTTGGGAATCGCTTCCTTTTAGGTGGTTGTATAATTTAACAGCTCTTTTCTGGATTTTGATTATTAGTGGGTATCGGCCTAATTCTGCTCTGCATGCATTATTTGGTGTTCTACGTTGTACACTGAGATATTTTTGCAGAATGGCCCTCATTGGTTGGTGACAGAAGCACCAGATCATCAGCAAACAGTAGACATTTGACTTCGGATTCTAGTCGGGTGAGGCCGGGTGCTGCAGACTTTTTTAGTGCCCGCGCCAATTTGTTGATATATATGTTGAAGAGGGTGAGGCTTAAGCTGCATCCCTGTCTCACCCCATGACCCTGTATGAAGAAATGTGTGTGTTTTTTGCCAATTTTAACCGCACACTTGTTGTTTGTGTACATGGATTTTATAATGTCGTATGTTTTACTCCCAACACCACTTTTCATCAATTTGTATAGCAGACTTTCATGCCAAATTGAGTCGAAGGCTTTTTTGAAATCAAAAAAGCATGAGAAGACTTTGCCTTTGTTTTGGTTTGTTTGGTTGTCAATTAGGGTGTGTAGGGTGAATACATGGTCTGTTGTACGGTAATTTCGTAAAAAGCCAATTTGACATTTTCTCAGTACATTGTTTTCATTGAGGAAATGTACGAGTCTGCTGTTAATGATAATGCAGAGGATTTTCCTGAGGTTACTGTTGACGCATATTCCACGGTAGTTATTGGGGTCAAAATTGTCTCCACATTTGTGGATTGGGGTGATCAGTCCTTGGTTCCAAAAATTGGAGAAGATGCCAGAGCTAAGGATGATGTTGAAGAGTTTTAGTATAGCCAATTGGAATTTGTTGTCTGTATATTTGATGATTTCATTAAGGATACCATCAACACCACAGGCCTTTTTGGGTTGGAGGGTTTATATTTTGTTCTGTAACTCATTCAAGGTAATTGGAGAATCCAGTGGGTTCTGGTAGTCTTTAATAGTTGATTCTAAGATTTGTATTTGATTATATGTTTTTGCTCTTTATTCTTTGTTATAGAGCCAAAAAGATTGGAGAAGTGGTTTACCCATACATCTCCATTTTGGATAGAGAATTCTTTGTGTTGTTGTTTGTTTAGTGTTTTCCAATTTTCCCAGAAGTGGTTAGTCTATGGATTCTTCAAATACATTGAGCTGATTTCTGACATGCTGCTCCTTCTTTTTCCGTAGTGAATTTCTTTCATAGTGAAGTCGTGGACTCAGGTTTTCCGGGTCTCTATGTTTTTGGTTGGACAGGTTTCTCAATTTCTTTCTTAGATTTTTGCATTCTTCATCAAACCATTTGTCATTGTTGTTCATTTTCTTTGGGTTTCTATTTGAGATTTTTCGATTTGATAGGGAAGAGGTCAAATATACTGTTAAGATTTTCTACTGCCAAGTTTACACCTTCACTAACGTTTTACCCAGGAAATTGTCTAAAAGGGATTGAATTTGTTGTTGCCTAATTGTTTTTTGGTAGGTTTCCAAACTGCATTCCTTCCATCTATAGCATTTCTTAATGTTACTCAGTTCCTTTAGCTTTGATGCCTCATGATTGAGTATTTCTCTGTTCAAGTAGACTGATTTTGCTGTGGTCTGATAGAGGTGTCAGTGGGCTGACTGTGAACGCACTGAGAGACTGGGTTGAGGTCAGTGATAAAGTAGTCTACAGTACAAGTGCCAAGAGATGAGCTATAGGTGTACCTACCATAGGAGTCCCCTCGAAGCATACCATTGACTATATACATACCCAGCGTGCGAAAGAGCTGCAGGAGTTGTGACCCGTTTTTGTTGGTTATGTTGTCATAGTTGTGCCTAGGGGGGCATATGTGGGAGGGAATGCTGTCACCTGCAGGCAGGTGTTTGTCCCCCTGTGTGCTGAGGGTGTCAGGTTCTTGTCCGGTTCTTAGCACACAATCTTGTAAGATCAGCAACTACAGTATCTGGCTCATTCCCACCAGATGTTATATTGCTAATATGGTATCGTTAATAGTCTGGGAATAAAACACTTTTCAGTGAATTTGTATTCATAGTTTTGTCTTAACTTGCATTTAGACAAGCAGACACACTGGTCTTTTGTCAATTGTTGGGCCTATCTGTTATATATTTTCCCCAATGTGTGACAGCAAAAATACACTTCACACATTGTAAAAATATAATTGTAAGGGTCAATCAAAGAACATTCAAAGCAAACAAGGCAGTGCTCCTGGGTGGCACAATGGTTAAGGGTGCTGTACTGCAGTGCCAGCTGTGCCATCAGAGACTCTGGGTTCGCGCCCAGGCTCTGTCAGCCACGCCTGTCTTATGACAACTTTTTTTCTCATTTTGTCTGTCATAGTTGAAGTGTACCTATGATGAAAATTACAGGTCTCTCTCATCTTTTTAAGTGGGAGAACTTGCACAATCAGTGGCTGAGTAAATACTTTTTTTGCCCCACTGTATATGTATTACATAAAGATGCAGTAGATGATATAGAGTACAGTATATACATATGAGATGAGTAATGTAGGGTATGTAAACATTATATTAAGTGGCATTGTTTAAAGTGGCTAGGGATACATGTATTACATAAAGATGCAGTAGATGATATAGGGTACAGGGTACAGACTGACAGGATGCTCTCGATTGTGCATCTGTAGAAGTTTGTGAGTGCTTTTGGTGACAAGCCAAATTTCTTCAGCCTCCTGAGGTTTGATCATAACAACACGGCTGTGATTATAATCGAAGAGAATTCCCTTGGTAGATAATGCGGTCGACATTTGATTGTGAGGAATTCTAAGTCAGGTGAACAGAAGGACTTGAGTTCCTGTATGTTGTTATGATCACACCACGTCTCGTTAATCATAAGGGATACCCCCCCGCCCCTCTTTTTACCAGAAAGATGCTTGTTTCTGTCAGCGTGATGCGTGAAGAAACCAGCTGGCTGCACCGACTCCGATAGAGTCTCTCGAGTGAGCCATGTTTCCGTGAAGCAAAGAACGTTACAGTCTCTGATGTCTCTCTGGAATGCTACCCTTGCTCCTCGGATTTCATCAACCTTGTTTTCAAGAAACTGGACATTGGCGAGTAGTATGTTAGGGAGTGGTGCGCGATGTACCCGTCTCCGGAGCCTGACCAGAAGACCACTTCGTTTGCCCCTTTTACGGTGTCGTTGTTTTGGGTCGCCGGCTGGGATCCGATCCATTGTCCTGGGTGGAATCCAGAACACAGGATCCGCTTCGGGAAAGTCATATTCCTGGTCGTAATGATGGTGAGTTGACGTTGCTCTTATATTCAGTTGTTCCTCCCGACTGTATGTAATGAAACCTAAGATTACCTGGGGTACCAATGTAAGAAATAACACGTACAAAAACAAAATACTGCATAGTTTCCTAGGAACGCGAAGCGAGGCAGCCATCTTTGTCGGTGCCGGAAGCACAGGGGTCCGATGAAGCCTCTAGGTAGAACCTGGGTTAGAAATGACAGACATGTAGAGAATGTGCTAAAACTATTATTTTGTGTCTGTGTGCCCCAGGCCTCCCGAGTGGTGCAGTGGTATCAGGCAATGCATTGCAGTGCTAGCTGCATTACTACAGATCTGGGTTCGAGCCCAGCCTGTGTCGCAGCAGTCCACGACTGGGAAACCTATGAGTCAGCTCACAATTGGCCAAGTGTTGTCCCGGGAAAAAGAGGGTTTGGCTGGCTGGGTTACCTTGTCCCATTGAAGCTTGGCGGGGTTTGAGTTTTGGACCTTGACCACTCCCGAGTCCACACAAGAGTTGCGATCGGTCAAGACTGTAACTACTAATTGGATATCACAAAATTCTGGAGAAAATGTAGTAAAAAATGAATAACCATAATAAGTAAAAAAGTTTACTGTGACACCCATGTTACGGACATCACACTGCTGGCTAAGTGGGTACCACTTCCCCCCCAATTCAGCTCGAACTCGGGACCTCTGCTTTGCTACACAAGTGACCACAGTCCTTGACAACATTCTAAGCGTTCGAGCCAACCAAAAAGGTACCAATTGGGTGGCTCCATCCGTGACATTTTAAGCTAGCTGTGGGGTGAGCTTATGCTACATTCTTAAGGGCCACATAAATTATGAGAATATGTTGCCTGTAAAATCATCATCATAAAGTCATTTTAGAAGTCACTTCTTTTTTTGTTAAAAAGACAAAAAATTAAACAAATCAACAAAAGTCAGATTTCACAAATGTTATCATATAGTGAGGATAAGACAATTAGGTGGAATACTATGACTCTGTGTTGTTAGTTTTGCGAAGAAATAACACATCCTTCACTTTAGGTAGACTCAACTGTACACTAATTAAACAGCAGTATCGGATCAACTTACACAAGGTTCAACTTCTCCACAGTATACACTTGAACATTCACAGCTCAGGAGGCTGGAGAGGCGTGGAAAACGTGTTTCATGTGTTCGATACCATTCCTTTGATTCCGTTCCAGCCACTACTATGATTATTTTTGGCCCAACTGCTATGAGCCCATACAAACGCATAACAGATTTAATACATTGAACAACAGATAATAATCCCAAATAATCGAAAGGAAGTGAGTTCTGAAGTGTCGGCCCAATTTTTATGACATTTTTGACATGTATTTAACCCCTTATTTTTGGCACTCAACAGTCTCAATATACAGTATGCTTCCATTCATTTTCTCAACTGCTACTGGGGGACCTTCAGACTAGTCTTGTGAGGCCTGTGGGAGTTCTAGAGCAAAACAACCGACATGTACGTGTTTGTGAGAGCCTCACCTTTCCACAGAGGTGTGTAGCCCAAATTGTTCGGACGCTGCAGACAGAAGTTGGCAGATCGGCTGTACCGACTTCAGACAAGCCACAAGACGCTTGTGGAAAGCAAAACAGAGAACAAACTTGCCATACAAAACATGGTTAAGTAAAAATCTGTCAGTTTAAGCTAGAGATAGCAGATTTGGATGCGTCTCAATCCACTGCATCCACCGGTGTCGCACTTCTGCATCTGATGTGAAAGGTGACAGAGCAAAGAGCAGTGTTTGTCAAACCATGGGTTTGCCTAATTACTATTATGACCACTCTATGCAAAGATGAGACTCTAACGAACACCATGGTGGTATCAATTGGATTGGTAATAAACGTTATCAATTTACAGTACACTTTTGATGATGCATTGTGTTGTTGTTTCAGAAAATCTTTGATTCATTGTTGTTGGATATGGTTTGTTTACTATACTTTCACACAGGGAAATGAAAAAGCTTGATACATACACACTCAAAGTATTAAAACACTTTGAAAGAAGGTCAAAGATTACAGCAACAAAGCAGATTACACTTAAAGACTATACAATATCATTGAATAAAGCAATATCATCATACAATATCATTGGATATTGCAATATAATCATACAATATAATTGGATACATCAAATTCACTGACAGCATTTGGATTGAATTCAAACGTACCAAATAATATTCTCTGTTTGCGATAAGATATGTGCTTTCCAATAAATGTGCTGAAGTGTGCACTATTGCAGACAGTGTAATTAGCCATGCTCTGCTATTATGATTACTATACTATATCTGACCACTGTCATTTACAAAGCTCATGACTAGACAGCCCTATTCTCATTCACTAAGTGATGTCACAGCAGGTCAATGTTGGTTGGCTGAAATCTCAACTGACACGGTTTAAAAGCAGAGATAGATCTCTGCACTGTATGACCCTCCATATTCCTCATCTATACTGGTATCACCAAAGGTAATGTGGCTAGAACTTGTCTATTTAAAATGAATTTTATCTGGATGTTGTACAAAGTAATGGTATGGGATTCTTTATTCAAATGAATTTACAGAATGCTTTGGGTGCCTACGGAGTCTCACAACAAAATTGCAAGTGTTAACTTTAATAGAGTTAAGTTTAACCATCAAAGTGTCTCTATAGTGTCCCACACTACACAGAGTTATTGTTAGACTTTTATAAGTGTTATGCTTTTAAGACTTTCACAGAATTTCTGTAAGCAATATGTTAGAAATTAACACAGACCAACACTGGTTATTGTTGCAGTCATTCAACACTGGTGTTCAGTGTTAAAATGTGTATTGTGTAATAGAGTTGACTACTTTTCGACACTGGAGGGTGTTAACTTAACATTATACCTCTCTTTCATGTGCAAGGTTCTCCTTTGAAAATGAAGATCACCATTATGTTCCTTTGTTTGGCCAGCTCAATATCTGCTGCTCCAGTAAGTTTGAAAAAACAGCCAAGGAAAACTTTACTACTGTATCTCTTAAGAATAGGAATTTGAATATGCATAGAAAGTGGATACGCAAGGGTGCGCGTTACAATGGAGAAAAATGTAAACAACAGGAGACACCCTCTTTTCGGAGACAGGTTATTGACATGGCATCGCTACGGTAGCCAGTTTATAAGCAATTGTTAACCTCTTGAAACTCTAGGGGCGCTATATCATTTTTGGATAAAAAGACGTGCCCGTTTTAAGCGCAATATTTTGTCACAAAAAGATGCTCGACTATGCATATAATTGGTAGCTTTGCAAAGAAAACACTCTGACGTTTCCAGAACTGCAAAGATATTTTCTGTGCGTGCCCTAGAACGTGAGCTTCAGGCAAAACCAAGATGAGACGGCATCCAGGAAATGAGCAGGATTTTTGAGGCTCTGTTTTCCATCGTCTCCTTATATGGCTGTGAATGCGAGAGGAGTAAGTCTGCCCTTTCTGTCGTTTCCCCAAGGTGTCTGCAGCATTGTGACGTATTTGTAGGCATATCATTGGAAGATTGACCATAAGAGACCACATTTACCAGGTGTCCGCCCGGTGTCCTGCGCCGAAATTGGTGTGCAAAAGTCAGCTGCAAGTATTTTTCCACAGAATTCAGAGAAGAATGCAGGCTTCCACGAACGATATATCAATGAAGAGATATGTGAAAAAACACCTTGAGGATTGATTCCAAACAACGTTTGCCATGTTTCGGTCGATATTATGGAGTTAATTCGGAAAAAGTTTGACGTTGTAGGTGACTGAATTTTCGGTTCGTTTCGGTAGCCAAATGTGATGTACAAAACGGAGCGATTTCTCCTACACAAAGACGCTTTCAGGAAAAACTGCGCATTTGCTATGTAACTGAGAGTCTCCTCATTGAAAACATCCGAAGCTCTTCAAAGGTAAATGATTTTATTTATTTGGTTATCTGGTTTTTGTGAAAATGTTGCGTGCTAAATGCTACTCAAAATGCTAAGCTAGCTTAGCATACTCTTACACAAATTAGTCAATTGCTATGGTTCAAAAGCATATTTTGAAAATCTGAGATGACAGTGTTGTTAAGAAAAGGCTAAGCTTGAGAGTAGGCGCATTATTTTCATTTTATTTGCGATTTTCAGAAATCGTTAACGTTGTGTTATGCTAATGAGCCTGAGGCTTTAGTCAAGATCCCGGATCCGGGATGGGGAGTTTCAACTAACTGTTAACAATTTGGTCTGGCTAGCTAATCATCTTGACTAACTGTGGGGCAAAACTGTTCACTTAGCCAATTAGTTACCTTTTGATATTCTATGACGTCTTCACTTTCCAAGCTTATCATGATCTATTTCCAGAATGTGGACTTAAAAGAACTTAGTTGAGTGTTAAGAGTTCAGAGCACATTATTCACGCTCATTTTCCACTGAGTGTCTGTCAACAGTCTGTCATTTCTTTAAATTGACTATGGCTTCGTCAAAATTGTGATTATTTAGTATTTGTTCAATATTCACAGCGTCAACCTTTCTTCAATTACTTGCCCCACTATGGGGATCCAAGGCAATCAGGACCACCCACACAAGTAAGAACAAATGCATATTGTAATATTCTACTGCATTCTGTTGGTCACCTTCTTTCTTAGGTGTGGTTCAACATAGTATGAAACAATAAATAACATGAGAAGATTAAGTACTGAAATGAATTTATGAGGACACTTTTGTTTGTTTGACCTTTGAACCAAGTGTTTAATCTCCAGGTGAATGAAGGCCTCTACCCAGCAGGCCATCCTTACCCTCAGCCTGGACTCAACGGCCCTGTCAGCATGGAAATAGTACGCTCTTACATCATCTTCACTATGAGACCTCTATTAGACCTCTCTAAAATAATATGATCAAAGAATTGTCTCTTTAGTGCCTTAATGACCTACTTAGCAAGTATTACTTACTTCATTATTTACTTTCTCTTGACTTATCACTTGCCTATTTAATTCAGACTGTGATGAGTAATCATCTTGAACTTCAGCAGTTACACTGGAGTTTTGTCTTAATTAGATAGTATAGTAATTTTATTTATTTGTAATGTGTTTTGCTCATTTTACTTTATATTACAGGTGTTTCCACAGAGATTCCCTGGATGGTCTACTGGTGGCCAGATCAATGGACCCGTAAATACTATAAATACCACTAAAATACCACTACTTCACCTTCTTTAATATATCAACCAAAAAAATATATCAACCATCCTCCACCTTTTAACTTTCCCCTTTCTTTTCTTTCAGCAGTCCTATCCCTCTCAAGTCTTCATCAAATATTCCCTACCTAAGGCCCCAGGAAGAAAGAGTGTAGAAATTGTAAGTGTTGTCTCAAGTTGAGTTACTTATCCCTCCTCAGATTTATAGGTGTTGTGGTATGTGAAGAAATCTCTCTTCAATTACAGCTATATGAAATTTGATAGGCACTATTTAAGTTCAGGTGACTCATGACTTTAAATGGGTAAAGTTATGGTACATTCCAAATTGCACAGCAGGAAATGAGGGTTGTTATACTGTATGTGTTTTGTAAGAGAACCCATTCATTGAATGTCTTACTCAAGCACAGATCACATTGTATGTATTTTATCTATACTGCAGTAGTTTAATTATGGCTTCTCTGTCACTTTTTTTCCATATTCAAGTACTACCCCTATGACATTGTGCAGCAAAAGGTAAATCATGATATAATTTACTTGTTTTACAACCAGTAATTTTGTCTCAGTGGGACCTGGATCAGAGTAGGTGAGCAGAATTGAGTGTTTTGAAATCCAGCTCATTGCTCATGGAGCGCTCTCTCTGCTAAAAACCGCTCTGCACTCACAGGGGGAAAAACATTATACTCCAAATTTCACTCTAATCATTAAAATAACAATTTAACCAACACCCATCTATTTTTGTGACTTCCTGGACCTGCCATTATGTTTTGAAGTATTGAAACTTAACCATACGACTTTAATGAATAGTATTTGAATAAACATGAAAAGGTGAATGTAAGACGTGCACATCATTTCAAGCAGGCTACATGCCATTTTAAAGAATCTGACCCTTTTCTTTTCGCCTAAAATGACAATCTGTCTGCCTGTAGCTCAGGACCTGAAGCAAGTATATGCATTTTCTCGATACCATTTGAAAGGAAACCCTTTGAAGTTTGTGGAAATGTGAAATTAACGTAGGAGAATATAACACATTAGATCTAGTAAAAGATAATACCATAATGTATTATTCCATTGCAGGCGCAATTTAGATTTTGGCCACTAGATGGCAGCAGTGCATCGCCAAAGTTTTAGACTGATTTAATGAACCATTGCATTTCTGTTCAAAATGTTGTATCAAGACTGCCTAAATGTGCCTTATTGGTTAATTAATACATTTTCAAGTTCAGAATTGTTCACTCTCCTCAAACAATAGCATGGTATTCTGTCACTGTAATAGCTACAGTACTTTAAATTGGTCAATGCAGTTAGATTAACAAGAATTTAATATTTCTGCCCATATAAGATATGTCCTGTGAATCACATTAGCCTACGTTAAATCAACCATCCCGCTGAGGGAGGACACCGATCCCATATAGGTTAAACAGCATAGGTCAGGAGCCAGACAGGGACGAAAATAAATGATTTAGGCTATATTTTTTCAATTATTTCCGGACTCTAGCCAACAAAGAAATACATTGTGAAGTGTGCAACACAGTAGTCGGGTAGGGACATAAAGCACTCAGAATTTAAACAATATTTCATTATATTAAATAATTAAAGTCTATAAATTGTGCATATAGGCTGTGACTTAAGTTAGAATTAATTACAAAAAAATACTTATTAGTGCCTTTGAATTCATTTTTAGAATTCATTTTTAGAATTCATTTTTTGAAACACAAGTTTGGCCAGTTTGGCTTCAGGCTCATGCGACTGTGTGTGGAGAGCAGGACAGTAGCGGAGAATATCCTCGCCACACTTGCAGAGCCACTGGGGATGCTGAACACCTCCTTTTGGTCACTCTTGCTAGACTGGGCAGAGATACAGAGTTGCTTTTTGATTTTTCTAAAGGTCGTTCTAAAGGTTTCTATCCAAAATAGCCCAATCAAAATGAAAAACTCCTTAAACGTGGGAATATGCCAGGCATATTTGGCCATAATCAATTCCAAACGTGAGTACAAAGATTTATCAATCAAAAAACTGTCATGAAACGTTTTATGAATTTTTGGAATGATTTTGGAACGTACGTATTAAATTGCTTTATTTTTGCAATATATTTGTTTTATCTTTTCACAGCTGTTCCCGAATGAATATCAACCACAAACTGTGCCACAGCAAAGACCCAATGTAGGACATCCCTTTCTTGACCTGTAGTTATTGTAATGGGTGCAAAGATGTACGTGTTTCCTTGATGACAGATGGTTTTGAACAGGGGGCAAAGTGGGGTATTGCAGGGGGTCCACTGCCAAATCTCAAAATATATCAGATTTTTATTTAGTACATTTTTAAAAATTAATATTGCTTGCAAAAACGGATTAAACACATTTTGGACAAGTTCTCAATGGAAAGAGTTTAGAGGGTGCAATACAATGCAATGTAATATACAATTTATGTTCTTGGGACTTATATGTACAACATGGCCCTGGGAGGCTCACAGGGATATTGGTATCCACAGCAGTGATCAATTATAAAAATGTTCGACTAAATTCTTCTTGTATTCCCCTAAATGTTTGTTTTGAACATAATTCACTATAATTTAAGCTTTACATCTGCTCAATGCTATTTCTGCCCCAAGGCAACATTTTCAGAATTGCAGGAAATTAACTTTAAAACTGCAACATGCAAAGTGGGAGATTTTAAAAGGTTATTTCCAGGGTCCTGAGGCTTGATTAGTCCGGCCATGCACTATAGAGGTCATAATAAAACTGATGGTATGCTATTTTTATTGAACTCTAAAGTAAGAGTTGTATTCTGATGTTATGAGGGGGTCCCTCATGAATTTGTTATCACAAAAGGTGTCCCAGACACAAAAAGTTTGGAAACCCCTGCTTTGGTGTCCAAGACAACAGGTGCTCTTTTTTCTGCAGATCCCATTCCCACCATACAACTCTCAACTTCCTCATTCCCAGGATCCTTTGCAGCCAGCTGAGCAGGAGCAGCCAATGCAGACAGGCCAGGTTGGAAAGCTAGAATTTTATCTATCATAACTATATGTACAACTTCTTTCCTGAACATCATTTGGAAATGATTTACCTTCTTTTCACATACTCTTTTACTATATGTCATCTGTAGTTTAAGAAATACAACAATAACAGTGAACTTTTGACTGAAAAACAACTCCTTTCCTGAACATATTGTTTAAGTGATTCATATTTTTTATACCTGCTCTTTTACTAGATGTCATCTATAGCTTAGCGGAAATCAAAGAATGACAGTGACATTTTTCTTTGTCCATAGGTACCTCATGTGCAACCATAGAATAGAAACTGAATGTAAGTCTTAATTATGCTGTAAAGTCCTTTGACAACAAATGAAGACACAATATACTTTATTCATTACATTATTCCTGCTATTCTTTTAGTTACCAGCTTGAAGGAAGTACAAAGTCTGCCGACCCAGAGAAGACCAGATGATTTGCTACTTCTATATGGCCTATTGATATTAATTGGGGTATTTACAGTAGTATGGTTATGAGTATCAATGTAGAGTGTTAATCTACTGTCCTTTAGAGTTTTTCCCCTTGAAGTTTCTAGCGGAGGCTATTGTAATTAGCATAAAAAGCTTATTACATTAGCATCATTGATATTACAGTAGGCAATAGAGAGTATGGGTGGACATTATCTAGCTTACAATCTTTCCTTTGCTACATTTAATTTAAGCCATGTGTTTTAGTAAAGGCAATTAAAGTATGTTTACAAGCAATTATTGAGTTGTTTCACTGTTAAATGTCATTGTGTGAATTTAAAGAGGAGAATAAGTTATTTGATTAAACAGTTCATTTTATTCATGTTCATTTCAGGTGGACAGTATCGATCGATGGATATCTGTTGATAATAACAATCAATGTCCATTTGTTTATAGTTCCCTCTTACTTTACCACAAAAGGAGTTACCAGTAACTGTAATTCTTCATGGCCATAAAAGTCTAAAATATATAATAAAGTTTTGAATTTGAACAGTCATATCACAGGGAATAAATTCTATTTCCCAGCATTTTTATTTTGTGGGGGCTAAGCTTTATGATAGCCTTTTTTGACTGTGGAATAAGCAAAGAATGTCACGCCAAAATACATTTCACTGCATAGTCCTCCAAATCAACATAAATGTATGGTGTATTGTAGAGTAAGAAAAGCAAACTATAATATCTGGGTCCTACCAGCCATGTTCAATCAGATGATCGTACAAAATAAACAAATAAGAGAAACATTACCAACAAATCCACTACATGACCAAAAGTATGTGAACACCTGCTCTTCTGGACCTCGCTTTCTGCACAAGGAGATTGTAATGCTGAAACAGGAAAGGGCCTTCCACAAACGGTTGTCACAAAGTTGGAAGCACAGAATCGTCTAGAATGTCCTTGTATGCTGTAGCGTTAAGATTTCCCTTCGCTTTACCTCAGCAGACAAATAATTATTGTCTTTCTGGTCTAGTCATCCTTCTCCTCATCCTCCCCTCCAGGGGCCTACAAGTAAGAACAGGTATATTGTGAGAACACACTCCACTCCTCAAAATAGAAGGAGAGACAGACACCATCTTTTGAACTCCTTTATGGCTGTTCACCTCACAAGTCGTTGCCTACAGTCTTGGATTGTTTACAGCACCCACTATACTACAATCACTTAAAACTTTCTTTCAGGCAGGCCACCAACTGTTCAGCCTATCAGAGTTCACATCGAATGGTAAAAACTCCCTACATACCAACTCGATACTATCACAAACTGATAAAAATCAAACATAATTCATTGAATGTTCAAGCAGTTAAAGAGTCCAGTGTGTCTACAGGTTCTACAATTCTGCCGTCCATGTACCAAAAAACAGATAAGCCTAGTTTTACCATTTTTATCACATGGTATCTTCTCGGACTTGCGGCAGGGGCTGCCTGTTCAAAACTGAATGGGTAGAACTGGAGGACAAGACGGAAGGTAATGTTTAGGAAAGCCCATCTCTATTTCCATCCCTTCTGAGGAAAACCTACTAATGGAGAAGTCAAAGGTTGATACAGTATGTTCCGAGAAGGGTCAGAGTTCAGTGTTTACTCACCACCTTGAGACTAGCTTTACCGGGACACTGAGGGATGTCACGCTTGATGAAGCCTTAAGGTGGGAAGAGCTGTGGGACAGAACAGGAACACATCAATCTTTACATTCCATTATATCTATTGAGACTTTGTTAATGTGTGTAGAATTGCTCATACAGTATGTAGAGACCACATTCTAAACGTCCATAATATCCACAGGTTCCCATTTTCCCACTGTAGGTTTAAACTATTGCATTATGTAGCATTCAACATTCGCTACTTACAGGGTTTTTTGTTGGCTGTCACTGCCTGGCTACTTACTAGACGATAGCAAGTGCTGTTGACTGAAAATGATAAAATGTGTCTCAATGACATCTCTATTAAACATTTTCCTTAATTAACTGAATAAGATTTCTGAATAAAACAACTTAACATTCCAGGCTTCTGCTGGGCTCCTAGAGGGATTTTCTGAAACCCAAGGAAGAACAGCGTCAAGGTAACTAACTTAAAGAGAGACATGCCTCGCTAGGGTTCTCTTTCTTCTCTGTGGGGAAATTGAGTCTAATCAAATCAAATCCAATTTTATTAGTCACATGCATGTAGACCTTACAGTAAAATGCTTACTTACAAGCCCCTAACCAACAATGCATTTTAAAAAATAAGAATAAGAAATAAAAGTAACAAGTAGTTAAAGGGCAGCAGTAAAATAACAATAGCAAGACTATATACAGGGGGTACCGGTTAGTCAAGGTAATTGAGGTAATATGTACATGTATCTATGCATTAAAGTGACAATGCATAGATAATAACAGAGAGTTGCAGCGGCATAAAAGAGGTGGGGGGGGGTAATGCAAATTAACTGGGTAGCCATTTGATTAGATGTTCAGGAGTCTTATGGCTTGGGGGTAGAAGCTGTTTAGAAGCCTCTCGGACCTAGGCTTGGCGCTCCGGTACCACTTGCAGTGCGTCAGCAGAGAGAACAGTCTATGACTAGGGTGGCTGGAGTCTTTGACCATTTTTAGGTTCTTCCTCTGATACCACCTGGTATAGAGGTCCTGGATGGCAGGAAGCTTGGCCCTAGTGATGTACTGGGCTGTACACACTACCCTCTGTAGTGCCTTGTGGCCGGAGGCTGAGCAGTTGCCATACCAGGCAGTGATGCAGCCAGTCAGGATTCTCTTGATGGTGCTGCTGTAGAACCTTTAGAGGATCTGAGGACCCATGTCAAATTTCTCCTGAGTGGGAATAGGTTGAGTCGTGCCCTTTTCACAACTGTCTTGGTGTGCTTGGAACATGTTAGTTTGTTGGTGATGTGGACACCAAGGAACTTGAAGCTCTCAACCTGCTCCACTACAGCCCCGTCGATGAGAATGGTGGCGTGCTCGGTCCTCCTTTTCCTGTAGTCCACAATCATCTCTTTGTCTTGATCACGTTGAGGGAGAGGTTGTTGTCATGGCACCACACGGCCAGATCTCTGACCTTCTCCCTATAGGCTGTCTCGTTGTTGTCGGTGATCAGGCCCACCACTGTTGTGTCATCTGCAAACATAATGATGGTGTTGGAGTTGTGCCTGGCCATGCAGACATGAGTAAACAGGGAGTACAGGAGGGGACTGAGCTCGCACACCTGAGGGTCCCCTGTGTTGAGGATCAGATTGGCAGATGTGTTGTTTCCTATCCTTACCACCTGGGGGCGGACCGTCAGGAGCCTAGGATCCAGTTGCAGAGGGAGGGGTTTAGTTCCAGGGTCCTTAGCTTAATGATAAACTTTGAGGGCACTATGGTGTTGAACGAACGCTGAGCAGTAGTCAATGAATAGCATTCTCGCATATGTGTTTCTTTTGTCCAGGTATGAAAGGGCAGTGTGGAGCGCAATAGAGATTGCATCATCATAATGAATGGGTAGAGGAAGATCCTCAAGTGTTCTTCCTCATGAACAAACATTAAACATGCATTGAACAATAAACATCAAACATGTGTCTCTCTTGCAGTTCTGTGTGGCTTTTTGAGTCAAATTAATGGTGCATGAGTGAAAGTTGGTTCTTTCAGAAGTTCTCACCTGTGCCTGAGTTGCCTCATACTCAATTAACTGCACTGCCTACGACGGAAGTGGAATCACACTTTCAACATTACAATACAATTCAATTCACATATACATCAGCCTGAGTCTCAATTTGTACATAAGAACATATAAATAAGGTATTGTACTTACAGGCGCACAGGGCACTGTGCCGATGACACATGCATAAAGGACAGCAATAGAAATCTTCATTGTAACTGAACATCGACAGAACATCGTTGTTCCGTTGAAAGGGCAGTCAACAATAAACAGTCAAAATCTCTGGCTCTGATTGTACCTCAGGCACAGGTATGGTTCTGACCCACCTCGACAACATCCGGTGAAATTGCTGAGCGCCAAATTCAAAATACAAAAATACTCATAATAAACATTCAATAAAGATACAAGTGTTATACATCGGCCCAAAGATTAACTTCTTGTTGTGTCAGATTTCAAACGGCTTCACGGCGAAAGCATAACATGCGATTATCTGAGGACAGCGCCCCGCTGACAAAAGCATACAAACATTTTCAAGCCAAGTAGAGGAGTCACGAAAGTCAGAAATATCGATAAAATTAATCACTTACCTTTGATGATCTTCATCTGGTTGCAGTCACAAGAGTCCCTGTTACACAATACATGTTTGTTTTGTTCGATAAAGTCCCCCTTTATATCCCAAAAAGTGTTGTTGGCGCGCTTTGTTCAGTAATCCACTGGCTCAAAGGCGGTCACAACATGCAGACGAATACATCCTAATAGTACCGGTAAAGTTTGTCGAAACATGTCAAACAATGTTTATAATTAATCCTCAGGTTGTCTATTGTCTAAATAATCGATAATATTTCAACCGGAATATAGCTCTGCTTCATTCTACAGTCCACTGACAAAATGGTCCCATTCTTCCTAATTTTTCAGAAAACCAGCATGAAGCAATGTCTAAAGACTGTTGACTTCTAGTGGAAGCCATAGGAACTGCAATCTGGGTCCTAACCCATTACATACTGTATAGGCATTCAATTGAAAAGTACCCATATAAAAAAATCCCACTTCCTGGATGGATTTTCCTCAGGTTTTCAATTGCCATATCAGTTCTGTTATACTCACAGTATTATTTTAATATTTCTGGAAACTCTAGAGTGTTTTCTATCCAACTCTACCAATTATATGCAAATCCTAGCTTCTGGGCCTGAGTAACAGGCAGTTTACTTTGGGCACCTCAGTCATCCAAACTTCTGAATACTGCCCCCTATCCCAAAAAAGTTTTAAATTCTCTTATTTTTTACTTGTTGAGGACTCCAATTTGTTGAATAATTCCAATCTCCAAGAACTGTCTTAAATAGAATCATTTTATTGTACTCTAAGATGGAAAATATTTTATAATTGTATATTTATTTTATTTTACACAACACCAAACAAAAAACACAACACCAAGACACTGACATTTCTCAACAATGTGTTTACAAGTTGAGTACCAAACTAGCTAAGTAATTTGCTCAACTGTGGAACAACATAACTGTTAGGGAAGATGAAAGTAGTTATCTGAAGATGTTATTAACTGAATGTGTTGATGGAGTATGGAATGTATTTATTCACCATAGAAACAGACGGGTGTCAACAGCAGGTTTAATGAGCCAGCAAAATGAATAATACAAATGCATTTTTGAACAGTTTTATAGTGATCATCACGATTGACAAATCAAAGGTTTGATTTCGATTAATTATGACGTTCAGAGAATATGCTTCTTCCAACTTTTATATAAAAATGTTATGCGATACATAGCATATTATTATCTGCAAAGTGTTTACAGTGGGGCAAAAAACTATTGTCAGCCACCAATTGTGCAAATTCTCCCACTTAAAAAGATGAGAGAGGCCTGTAATTTTCATCATAGGTACACTTCAACTATGACAGACAAAATGAGAGAAAAAAATCCAGAAAATCACATTGTAGGATTTTTAATGAATTTATTAGCAAATTATGGTGGGATATTCTACAAAAGTCTCCAAGCAATCAAGGTCTGCAAAGCACCCAGCCCAGACCTAATACCCCCAGAAACTGTTTTAACATTTTACCTGCGAGATCAGTACTCCCCTATGTCACATTCTCAACTCCTCTTCAAGGAGGGCCTAGTTCATAAGCATTGGAAAGAAGTAGTGTTCACCCCTATCCCAACCTGCCCATGTGAAACAACTAAGACAAATCTCTCTGACATCCCAGTTTGCAAAGATTGATGAAGGCTTTGCTCTCCAATGGATACTCAACGACATCTGATACGCAACGACATTGACCACAGACAGTTTGGAAGTCTTAATCTTAGGGCTATGCGTCCCGCTAATAATGGGACATCTTCCGGTGAAGCTGGAGGCGCGCAATTCAAATAAAAAATCATAAAAATTATGGATATTAAATATTTAGGTAGATACAAGTGTCTTATATCAGTTGAAAGCTTAAATTCTTATTAATCAAACTGCACTGTCCGATTTACAGTAGCCATTACAGTGAAAGCATGCCATGCGATTGGTTGAGGATGGCACCCCACATTAAAATATTTTTCCACCGGCACAGGTTTTATAAATTCACAAATAGTGATTAAATATTCACTTACTTAAAAAAAAAATCTTCCTCTGATTTGTCATCCAAAGGGTCCCAGCTATAACATGTAGTGTCATTTTGTTAGATAAAACCCTTCTTTATATCCCAAAAAGTCTGTTTAGTTGGCGCCCCCGATTTGAGTAATCCACTCGTTCCAAATGCATAGAAAGGAATCCAAGAATTTACCGCTAAACTTTGTTAAAACAAGTCAAAATATGTTTCAATTGACCCGTCAGACACCCTAAAATGTAATCAAACTATAATATTTCATACGGAAAGAAGTATGTTCAATAGGAAACCGATATTAGCAGGTGCATCTTGTCTTAATCGCGCACCCAAACACAAATTCCCAAGACAGTGTCCTTGTACTAAAACAGTTCTTTCTCAATCGTTTTGGAAGAAACAAGCCTGAAACCTTGAACATAGAGTGCAGACACCCTGTGGAAGCCATAGGAATTGCATACTGGGAGCCAGATTTCATTATTTCCCTATACGTTCCATTGTAAGAGCATGGGCTCTCAAAAGAAAAAAATTCTGGTTGTTTTTTCTTTGGATTTTCTTCTACCATATCTATTGTGTTATAGGCTCCTACACTATTTTAACATTTCTACGAACTTCAAAGTGTTTTCGTTCCAATGGTATCAATTATATGCATATCCTGGCTTCAGGGCCTGAGAAACAGACATTATACTTTGGGCATGTCAGTCAGGCAGAAATTGAGAAAAAAGGACCCTAGCCCTAAGTCAACCACCCATGCCCTGCTTATTGATAACCACAGATTTCAGCAAAGCATTTGACAGCAAAGCATTTAATCAAATGCCTACTTGCATTGAGTAACACCCTCTTGAAGGAAGCCGAGGGAAACAGCAGCTAGTGGTGAAACAGCTGTAGACAGAGCAGTAGCCGAACTTGAGATATGACCGTATCTAATGTGCAAACCTTCTATTTACAACTTGCAGACTTGTTTACGAGTTGCTGTGCGTTTTGTTGCCAACCTATTTTGCTACCTGAAAACTTTACGTTTTTAACTTTTTAATTACCGTTTATATTTTTGCTTTTTTCCCTCAACTTTTTCACTCCGGACGCTTTATCTGGACACTGTTCGTCAGGACCTCCAACAACCGAAGCTAAGTAGTAACATTAACATGATGCCTTCTAATTGCAGTCGCTGTACTCATAATATACAGGAGAACGATCGCCTTAAGGCGAGGATAGCTGTGCTACAAGCCCAGCTTCAGGCGCAATCGTTAGGCAAGGGTAACTTCAGTGTAGGAAAGGATGAAACAGTACCCAGTAAGTACAGATAGTAGTAAAAATCCCCTGGCACAGTCCCCGCAGCCGGACAACTTCCTCACGGTTTCTGGAAGGAAATGCTGTAGGAACGCTCAACCGGTGTCGCTCATTCAGCCGACAGAAACTTTCAAACGGTTTTAGAGCCCAAGTCTTCTCTGGTCTCTACTCCTCCGGTTACGGGGTCTGAGACGCCGAAGCTTCCCACCATTAGCTCTGACAAATGGAAAACTCTAGTCATTGGCAACTCCATTACCCGCAGTTTAGCCTTAAAACGAATCATCCAGCGATCATACACTGTTTACCAGGGGGCAGGGCTACCAACGTTAAGGCTAATCTGAAGATGATGCTGGCTAAAGCTAAAACTGGCGAGTGTAGAGAGTATAGAGATATTGTTATCCACGTCGGCACCAACGATGTTAGGATGAAACAGTCAGAGATCACCAAGCGCAACATAAATCAGCTAGAAAGATGTGTCGGCATCGAGTAATTGTCTCTGGCCCCCTCCCAGTTAAGGGGAGTGATGAGCTCTACAGCAGAGTCTCACGACTCAATCGCTGGTTGAAAACTGTTTTCTGCCCCTCCCAAAAGATAGAATTTGTAGATAATTGGCCCTCTTTCTGGGACTCACACACAAACAGGATCAAGCCTGACCTGCTGAGGAGTGACGGACTCCATCCTAGCTGGAGGGGTGCTCTCATCTTATCTACCAACATAGACAGGGCTCTAACTCTTCTAGTTCCACAATGAAATAGGGTGCAGGACAGGCAGCAGGCTGTTAGCCAGCCTGGCAGCATAGTGGAGTCTGCCACTAGCACAGTCAGTGTAGTCAGCTCAGCTATCACCATTGAGACCGTGTCTGTGCCTCGACCGAGGTTGGGCAAAACTAAACATGGCGTTGTTCGCCTTAGCAATCTCACAAGGATAAACACCACCTCCATTCCTGTCATTATTGAAAGAGATCATGATACCTCACATCTCAAAATAGGGCTACTTAATGTTAGATCCCTTACTTCAAAAGCAATTATAGTCAATGAACTAATCACTTATCATAATCTTGATGTGATTGGCCTGACTGAAACATGGCTTTAGCCTGATGAATTTACTGTGTTAAATGAGGCCTCACCTCCTGGCTACACTAGTGACCATATCCCCCGTGCATCCCGCAAAGGCGGAGGTGTTGCTAACATTTACGATAGCAAATTTCAATTTACAAAAAAAAATGACGTTTTTGTCTTTTGAGCTTCTTGTCATGAAATCTATGCAGCCTACTCAATCAATTTTTATAGCTACTGTTTACAGTCCTCCTGGGCCATATACAGCGTTCCTCATTGAGTTCCTTGAATTCCTATCGGACTTTGTAGTCATAGCAGATAATATTCTAATCTTTGGTGACTTTAATATTCACATGGAAAAGTCCACAGACCCACTCCAAAAGGCTTTCGGAGCCATCATCGACTCAGTGCGTTTTTTCCAACATGTCTCTGGACCGACTCACTGTCACAGTCATACTCTGGACCTAGTTTTGTCCCATGGAATAAATGTTATGGATCTTAATGTTTTTCCTCATAATCCTGGACTATCGTACCACCATTTTATTACGTTTGCAATTGCAACAAATAATCTGCTCAGACCCCAACCAAGGAACATCAAAAGTCGTGCTATAAATTCACAGACAGCACAAAGATTCCTTGATGTCCTTCCAGATTCCCTCTGTCTACCCAAGGACGCCAGAGGACAAAAATCAGTTAACCACCTAACTGAGGAACTAAATTTAACCTTGCGCAATACCCTAGATGCAGTTGCACCCCTAAAAACTAAAAACATTTCTCATAAGAAACTAGCTCCCTGGTACACAGAAAATACCCGAGCTCTGAAGCAAGCTTCCAGAAAATTGGAACGGAAATGGCGCCACACCAAACTGGAAGTCTTCCGACTAGCTTGGAAAGACAGTACCGTGCAGTACCGAAGAGCCGTTACTGCTGCTCGATCATCATATTTTTCTAACTTAATTGAGGAAAATAAGAACAATCCGAAATTCCTTTTTGATACTGTCGCAAAGCTAACTAAAAAGCAGCAAGAGAGGATTGCTTTCACTTTAGCAGTGATAAATTCATGAACTTCTTTGAGGAAAAGATTATGATTATTAGAAAGCAAATGACGGACTCCTCTTTAAATCTGCGTATTCCTTCAAAGCTCAGTTGTCCTGAATCTGCACAACTCTGCCAGGACCTAGGATCAAGAGAGACGCTCAAGTGTTTTAGTACTATATCTCTTGACACAATGATGAAAATAATCATGGCCTCTAAGCCTTCAAGCTGCATACTGGACCCTATTCCAACTAAACTACTGAAAGTGCTGCTTCCTGTGCTTGGCCCTCCTTTGTTGAACATAATAAACGGCTCTCTATCCATCGGATGTGTACCAAACTCACTAAAAGTGGCAGTAATAAAGACTCTCTTCAAAAAGCCAAACCTATATCGAAACTTCCATTCCTCTCAAAATTTTTAGAAAAGGTTGTTGCGCAGCAACTCACTGCCTTCCTGAAGACAAACAATGTATACAAAATTATTCAGTCTGGTTTTAGACCCCATCATAGCACTGAGACTGCACTTGTGAAGGTGGTAAATGACATTTTAATGGCATCGGACCGAGGCTCTGCATCTGTCCTTGTGCTCCTAGACCTTAGTGCTGCTTTTGATACCATTGATCACCACATTCTTTTGGAGAGATTGGAAACCCAAATTGGTCTACACGGACAAGTTCTGGCCTGGTTTAGATCTTATCTGTCGGAAAGATATCAGTTTGTCTCTGTGAATGGTTCGTCCTCTGACAAATCAACTGTAAATTTCGGTGTTCCTCAACGTTCCATTTTAGGACCACTATTGTTTTCATTATATATTTTACCTCTTGGGGATGTCATTTGAAAACCTAATGTTAACTTTCACTGCTATGCGGATGACACACAGCTGTACATTTCAATGAAACATGGTGAAGCCCCAAAATTGCCCTTGCTAGAAGCATGTGTTTCAGACATAAGGAAGTGGGTGGCTGCAAACTTTCTACTTTTAAATTCGGACAAAACAGAGATGCTTGTTCTAGGTCCCAAGAAACAAAGAGATCTTCTGTTGAATCTGACAATTAATCTTAATGGTTGCACAGTCGTCTCAAATAAACTGTGAAGGACCTTGGCGTTACTCTGGACCCTGATCTCTCTTTTGAAGAACATATCAAGACCATTTCAATGACAGCTTTTTTCCATCTACATAACATTGCAAAAATCAGAAACTTTCTGTCCAAAAATGATGCAGAAAAAATAATCCATGCTTTTGTCACTTTGTCCCAAGATGCAGGCTTCATTATTGTCTCTAGAATTTCAAGCAAACAGCTGGTGGAAGGGCTTTCTCCTATAGAGCTCAATTTTTATGGAATGGTCTGCCTATAATTTTTATGGAATGGTCTGCCTATCCATGTGAGAGACGCAGACTCGGTCTTGACCTTTAAGTCTTGAAGAATCATCTCTTCAGACGTTCCTATGATTGAGTGTAGTCTGGCCCAGGGGTGTGAAGGTGAATGGAAAGGCACTGGAGCGATGAACCACCCTTGCTCTCTCTGCCTGGCTGGTTCCCCTCTCTCCACCGGGATTCTCTGCCTCTAACTTTATTAGTCACTGGCTTACTGGTGCTCTGCCATCACGTCCCTAGGAGGGGTGCGTCACTTGAGAAAGGTTGAGTCACTTGAGAAAGGTTGAGTCACTGACGTGATCTTCCAGTCCAGGTTTAGCGCTCTCTTGGGTTCATGACGTGGGGAAGATCTGCGGACTATTTAAAAAAACATATTTTTTTTTACCTTTAAGGCAAGTCAGTTAAGAACACATTCTTATTTTCAATGACGGCCTGGGAACAGTGGGTTAACTGCCTGTTCAGGGGCAGCACGACAGATTTTTACCTTGTCAGCTTCCGGTTATGAGTCCAATGCTCTAACCACTAGGCTACCCTGCCGCCTATACTCGGCCTTGTCTCAGGATAATAAGTTGGTAGTTGAAGATATCCCTCTCGTGGTGTGGGGGCTGTGCTTTGGCAAAGTGGGTGGGGTTATATCCTGCCTGGTTGGCCATGCTGCAACAGTTTATGTGTCAGGGGCTAGTCAGTCTGTTATATCTGGAGTATTTCACCTGTGTGAACTTAAGTATGCTCCCTCTAAATTCTCTCTCTCTCCCTCCCTCTCCCTCTCCCTTCCCTCCAGGAGGACCTGAGCCCTGTGACCATGCCACAGGACTACCTGGCCTGATGACTCCTTGCCCAGTCCATCTGGTCGTGCTGCTGCTCCAGTTTCAACTGTTCTGCCTATGGCTATGGAACCCTAACCTGTTCACCGGATGTGCTACCTTGTCCCGGACCTGCTGTTTTTGATTCTCTCTCTCTACTGCACCTGCTGTCTCTAACTCTGAATGCTCGACTGTGAAAAGTCAACTGACATTTACTCATGAGGTGCTTACCTGTTGCACCCTCTACAAATACTGTGATTATTATTATTTGACCCTGCTGATCATCTATAAACGTTTGAACATCTTGGCCATGTACTGTTATAATCTCAACCCTGCACAGGCAGAAGAGGACTGACCACCCCTCAGAGCCTGGTTCCTGTCTAGGTTTCTTCCTAGGTTCCTGCCTGTCTAGGGAGTTTTTCCTAGCCACCGTGCTTCTACATCTGCATTGCTTGTTGTTTGGGGTTTTAGGTTGGGTTTCTGTATAGCACTGTGTGACATCGGCTGATGTAAAACGGGCTTTATAAATACATTTGAATGATTGATTGATATCAGAACTCTCCCGTTCCATACTTTACAAAACTGATCAATGCACACCCTATACTTAGAAATGTCTACGTAAGAACTTCAACAATGTATTTTCTAAAGCTGCCACCCCAAACCTTGTCTTTGTAGTATTTGTTATATATATTGCGTATTTTAACGCTGTATTATATTATAAGTGTTTTGCTATTTTAGGATTTTACTATTTGATAATTATTTATGATTAATGATGTGATTGTAAATTGGTGTACAATTCAGTCTATGACTGCAAGAAACCAATAAAACCTACTACAAATAGAGTATTGTGACCAGTGAAAATACAGTGAAGTGGAAGAGAACTGTTATGTTTAGTAAGGTACAAAGTCATAGACATGCTGTGGCAGTCCTCTTAATTTGACTACAAGGCACCCACTTTCACAACCTCCCTCTTCCTTCAGCACAATAGTATTTTTCAGCTCTAGACAAAGCAGAAAGCAACAAGTTGCCAAGATTCTTATCATATCTCCATGAAGTCTCACAGCTCAGCATATTCTTAAGTGGCATGTGTGTATGTTATGGATTGTGGAATGTTTAGAATACTGTACCTGATTATCACACATTGATGTAACTCCTCTTATCTGATTTGGTCCACACCACCATCATGACTAACCTAACCTTTACACCCAACATTCAAAATACCCTTGTGCATCTGTGATATGAATCAGACATGCCCTAACCAACGAAGAGGGAAAAACCTGTTAAAAATATCACTGTGTTCACAACAACGACAAAAGAGAAGGATTGATGTTTAATATCTCTCTGCACCATCAGTGCGTTCGAGTCAGTGTGTTGACAGACTGTTAATTAAAAATGTTAAAGGAATGTACGCTTTTGAGCTCCAATATCTATCAAGGCCTTTTTTCTGAGTTTGATTGACTTGGCACTACCCCCTATGCCTTTATGGAGATAATTGCCCTATTGCTAAGAGACTGTGAGAACTTTTAAGTCCCAAAAGAGATATTTTATTAATGTAACCATGAGAGATACACTCGATTGATGCCCTCTACTTTAGTTTGAGAATCTTTTCAAGTTTGGGGTTTACTTGGGAGGGGGGGATGTGTGGTGTGGTAAGCATAATTGCACGGTGTGTAATTAAAGATAATAGGGACATTAAGACTCCACGTCTTACTTGAGTTTTGAAGAGAGGAGATTTCATCAAACAACAGTGGCATGCACATTTGTCAGGGTGCAAAGACCTGATTGGTTGTCGCAAGTGGTTCCAGAGTATAAATTGACTTAGAGTGAGAAATGATGTAGTTCATTCTTTCCCACATCAAGACCACTGCTTCACTTGCTCCTGACACCAAGACAAAGGTGAGATTCTAGATTTCCATTTCACAGTATACAGAAAAGTATACCGTTTACAGTTTGGGAGAAAGCTTTTGTTTTGCTGTATTATTATATCACAGACTACTTACGTTACATTATTGAATACTTTTAAGCATATATTTAAGAAACTGCTGCTGAAAATAAATGTTGTTCAGCAAGTAATATTTTTCTCAAAATAAAATGCACACTAGTTTCAATACCTTTCAATGTCTCACCTTGTGAGGATGAGGGCGCCTTTTTCTAAAATGTTTTTTGAGATTGGAGAACACATTGGTAGGGATCTTTTTACAATTTCACCATACAGAATCTTTCCAGATCATTAATTTCCCCTCGACTTTGTTGCACCGGCTTCGAGGACGTTACCACTTAATTATGGGGCTACTTTTTTGCAAGAAAACAATATTACTTGTTAACTCTGAGCAATTGTATTAGTATGAAAGAATATAATTTCCCATTTTTTTGGTTTTGGAGCATACAATATTTGTATTCATTTTATACAGTCTTTTCTGCTCATTTTTATCAAGGGTGCCAATCATTTTTGGACCTGACCGTATATCCTCTTTCTCTGTTTAAGGATCAATATGATATCTGTGGTGCTATTGATGTGCCTGCTGGGCTTCTCCCTGGCTGCTCCAGTAAGTCTCCAAACCCAGACCATGTTGTTTACATTCTAATTGAATAATTTTATGCTTGAGCTTCAATTGTATGCTGGTGTTCTCTTGATGTTGATATAAGTCTGTGTGTTGACTGGATGATGATTATCAAAATGCTGTGTTGTGCCTTGCAGACTCCTGATAGTGGAAGCGATGAGGTAGGTGGATTTCAGTTTCGACATCTCTTAACAGCATCATGCAATCATCATGTCACGTCATGTCATGGACATGGGAGAGGGGTTTCAATTACCTTAACTACTACGTTAATTACATGTTTGGTTCCACATCTGGTATTTCCCAGCAGGTTGCAGCACATGCCAACGAGGCCCTGAGATGGATGGAGCTCTACAGAATGTATGGTTCCCTCGGACAACTGGTTAGAGGGCAGCCATTTTGTTTTGGATTTAACTTGCACAACATGTTAGACATATAACAACTTTCAATGGAATAAAAAGGTGACAGTAGCCTCGGGTTTAGAGAGACAAACCAGCAACAAGGAGGATTACCAGTTCGAATCCTATTGCTGACGAGGGTGGGGGGGTTCGGTGGGATCTGGCGGCATTGAGACTACAATGATGCTGGCATCATTATCTCACGTGCCATTTAGCAAGGAACTTAACCCCCTAAACTGCTAATTGGGCACTGCACGTCAGCTGCCCTCTGCTATAACCTCTTATAACCTCTAGGTTTTTCATGCTCAACAGTTTCCTGTATCTCAAGAATGGTCCACCACCCAAAGGACATCCAGCCAACTTGACATAACTGTGGGAAGCCTTTGAGTCCACATGTGCCAGCATCCCTGTGGAACACTGTTGACAACTTGTAGAGTCCATGCCCCGAATAATTGAGATTGTTTTGAGGAAAAAAGTGGGTGCAACTCAATATTAGGATGGTGATACTAATGTTTGGCACTCAGTGTACATATGCAATATAGTGTTTCGCTCTCCTTCATATTTTGGCCATTTCCATTTACCAACTCCTCAAACACCCCCACTCAACAATCCCATAAATAAAGAAACATAATGGAATAATTAGCTCTGTATATCAACCATATCAGTGATCCTCTAATCAATGTAATTATTTTCTTTCCTCCGAAGGCTGCACCAGCTCAGCCCCCAATGGTAAATGCTGCTTTAAGAAACTCTTTAAAAAACTGTAGATGCATGCTGTAGAAAGATTCTTCTCATAAACATCCCTAGCTTTTCTAACACTTCTATCATTCCTTGTGAGACTCAAGACTCAATACCCTGTTTTTGAGCTGATAGTGACACCATAATGTTGTCTGAAAACTCTTATGGACTGAACCATTTGTGGTGTGAACAGTTGAATGCGCCTGCTGCAGCCCCTGCTGCCCCAGCTCAAGACCCCAAATTCTTCTACCCACCACCACCAATGAACTCAGATGAAGAGGCCCCAGTGGTGAGCTCATGGTCCTTTAAATCAGTTGTTAAAAAGCATCAGTGGGTTTCCTCTCCATCTCTCTACGAGAAGAGATACGAATTACTGTAATATAATGCTTACAAATGTGTTCATTGTGATGTGAGTGTGTGTTCAACCCCTTCTCATGCTCACTATCCCTCTTTCAGCCCCGCTATGGCGGCTATGGCAGATATTATCCCTATCCTGGCCAGGCTGCCCCTGCTGCCCAAGCCGTCCCTCTGAACTCTGACGAGGTTGGAGAGGACGAGGCTGCCACTGAAGCCGAGGCTGAGCCAGCAGTGGACCCCGCAGCTGAGGAACCAGCAGTTGTGGATACCGCCGCCCCAGTAGACCCAGCTGCTGCAGCCCCTGTCGACCCAGCAGTGGATGTACCTATCGATGTTGTTATACCCGCTGCCGTCGACATCCCTGCCACCATTGCCACTGACATCATTGTCGTCGATCCTGCTCTCATAGCGCCAATCGACACCATTGTGGTGGCTGGACCTTTAGACCCTACCCTCCCTGTTATGTAGGCACCACAGCAATGGTTGCCAGCCTGCTCTTGTGTTGAGCCAGGGAGACATTCCCTATCATAGTCATAGTAACACAAAGGCAGAAACAACAGTGATGGGAAAAAGGCAGGGTAGGAGCGGCGAGGTCTATGTTATGGCTACTTGAATAGGGACTGAAATGGAATTTGGCAAATCTCTGTGAACCTCCATGTGTGAATGAGCCTGTACTGTCATTGTTTTGCACGCCCAATTTTTCAGTTTTTGATTTGTTAAAAAAGTTTGAAATATCCAATAAATGCTGTTCCACTTCATGATTGTGTCCCACTTGTTGTTGATTCTTCACAAAAAAATACAGTTTTATATCTTTATGTTTGAAGCCTGAAATGTGGCAAAAGGTCGCAAAGTTCAAGGGGGCCGAATACTTTCGCAAGGCACTGTATATACACCTGTTCTGAAAGGCCCCAGAGTCTGCAACACCAATAAGCAAGGGGCACCACCAAGCGGCACCATGAAGACCAAGGAGCTCTCCAAACAGGTCAGGAACAATGTTGTGGAGAAGTACAGATCAGGGTGGGTTATAAAAGAATATCGGAAACTGTTAACATCCCAAGGAGCACCATTAAATCCACTATTTAAAAAAGGAAAGAATATGGCACCACAACAAATCTGCCAAGAGAGGGCTGCCCACCAAAACTCATGGACCAGGCAAGGAGGGCATTAATCAGACAGGCAATAAAGAGACCAAAGATAACCCTGAAGGAGCTGCAAAGCTCCACAGCGGAGATTGGAGTATCTGTCCATAGGAACACTTTAAGTCGTACACTCTACAGAGCTGAGCTTTACAGAAAAGTAGCCAGAAAAAAGCCATTGCTTGAAGATAGAAATAAGCAAACGCATTTGGTGTTCCCCAAAAGGCATGTGGGAGACTCCCCAACCACATAGAAGAAGGTGCTCTGGTCAGATGAGACTAAAATTGAGCTATATGGCCATCAAGGAAAACGCTATGTCTGCCGCTAACCCAACACCTCTCATCACCCCGAGAGTACCATCCCCACAGTGAAGCATGGTGGTAGCAGCATCATGCTTTGGAGATGTTTTTCATCAGCAGGGTCTGGGAAACTGGTCAGAATTGAAGGAATGATGGATGGTGCTCAATACAGGGAAATTCTTGAGGGAAACCTGTTTCGGTCTTCCAGAGATTTGAGACTGGGACGGAGGTTCACCTTTCAGCAGGAGAATGACCCTAAGCATACTGCTAAAGCAACACTCGCGGGATTTAAGGGGAAACATTTACATATCTTGGTATGGCCTAGTCAAAGCCCAGACCTCAATCCAATTGAGAATCTGTGGGATGACATAAAGATTGCTGTACTGCTGGAGCAGTTTTGCCTTGAAGAATGGGCAAAAATCCCATTGGCTAGATGTGCCAAGCTTATAGAGACATACTTGCAGCTGTAATTGCTGCAAAGGTGGGGGGGATAGTTATGCACGCTCAAGTGGTTTTTGTTGTTGTCTTATTTCCTGTTTGTTTCACAAATAAAAATATTTTGCATCTTCAAACTGGTAGGCATGTTGTTTAAATCAAATGATACAAAAACCCCAAAAATACATTTTATTTCCAGGTTGTATGGCAACAAAATAGGAAAAATACCAAAGATTTGTTTGGCAAATGTTGTTTTGAAAAATGTGTCAATGGTGTATTGGAGGGGACGTCAGGTGCAGGAGAGCAGAGTATAATGAATAGGCACACTTTTATTAAAGTTCCAAAAATGAGAGCACGACATAAATCAAACGCGCTCAAAAAACAGAACATAAAAGTAAAGCGCGTAAACTAACACCACATAACATGAAACAATTACACACAAAACATGATGGGAAACAGAGGGTTAAATACAAGTAGATTGATTTGGGAGATGAAAACCATGTGTGTATGGAAACAAGACAAGACAAATGGATATATGAAAAATTGAGCGGTGATGGCTAGAAAGATGGTGACGTTGATCACTGGACGCAGCTCGAACATGGAAAGGAGCCGAATTAGGTGGAAGTTGTGACAAAATGTAGGTGTTAGAAACTTTAGATTTTGCTCCTTCCGATGATCTATAGAAAACAAAACATCTGGATTGAATGCATTTGAAAATATATTTTGGCCTTGACTTTGAACTTGATTAACGACACTGCGATTGACTCAGCCAGTCAATTAAATGCGAGGTAATTAAATGCATCAAATTCTGGGGTGGGGCTTGACAGTGGGTCAATTAGCACATATCCATATCTTACTTAAAGTGATAGTTCACAGAAAATACAAGGGAAGGTAACAAGATTAGATGATTTGGACAAAATATGCTAATATTGGGGATATTGACTAGCATTTGCAGACAATAGCCAGATGAACGTAAACAATGCATGGATTGCTATCTTACAATTTCTGTAAACTACATGGTAAGAACACTAATATCTAATTTTGTATTTTGGGTGAACTATCACTTTAAACCATCAGTCTGTGAGGAGCATAGGTCATCCAGTTAAGAAATAGTAAAAAACAAACCTGTCTTCCAGCTTGTTTTATCTCATCATAGACAGTATCATGTCCATTGTGCTTTGTTACTAGGCACAGTCTGCAGATAAGTGTCTGGTCTGTTCTGCAGAACACCTCTAAAACTCTGTGGTGCTCCTGGCAGAACCTCTGCCTTGGGTTTTCCGGTCACCTCCAACAGTGTGTGTTTTCATACATACTTTGTAGGGTACTTTGTAGTGGTGTTTAACCGTTTACTAAATCAGGGTCACACAGTGTTTCTTGATAGTCTTAAACAGATCTACTTTGAAACAAAAGTATACACCTCACTCACATGGTTATGGGCAAAAGAAAAAGACATGTGTACCATGTCAGATATAGCGTTGAAAAGTATTACATTTTGAGTTTGCATCCCAATATTACACTTTATATACATCACAGAAGACAAACATAACAACACCGATTGACATAGAAACACCAGATTTGCCACCAGAGCTCTTTATAGGACACATCACTGCACTCTATACTCTGTAACTGGATCATCGCTGTATACCTGTCGCAAGACCCACTGGTTGATGCTAATTTATAAAACCCTTTTAGGCCTCACTCTCCCATTTCTGAGATATCTACTGCAGCCATCATCCTCCCCGTTCTGCCAGTCACATTCTGTTACAGGTCCCCAATGCACAGACATCTTTTCAGTTGTAGCAGCTAGCGACTGGAACGAGCTGAAAAAAACACTCAAACTGGGCAGTTTTGTCTCATTCTCTTCATTCAAAGACTGATTAAGTTGTGGCTGCTTTGCGTGATGCATTGTTCTCTATCTTCTTGCCCTTTGTGCTGTTTTCCCTACCCAATAATGTTTACCCTGTTTTGAGCTGCTACCATGTTGTGCTGTTGCCATGTTGTGTTGCTAAAATGCTGTGTTGTCATGTGTTGCTGTCTTGCTATGTTGTTGTCTTAGGTCTCTCCTTATGTAGGGTTGTGTTGTCTTTCTTGTTGTGACTTGTTTAGTTTCCTATATTTATATTGCATGTATTTTTTATTTTTAATCCCAGGCCCCCGTCCCCGCGGGAGGACTTTTGCCTTTTGGTAGGCTGTCATAGTAAATAAGAATTTGTTCTTAACCTGTTGATGCTCTGGGGGCGCTATTTCATTTTTGGATGAAAAACGTTCCCGTTTTAAACAAGATATTTTGTCACAAAAAGATGCTCGACTATGCATATAATTGATAGCTTTCGAAAGAAAACACTCTGACGTGTCCAGAACTACCAAGATATTTTCTGTGCGTGCCCTAGAACGTGAGCTTCAGGCAAAACCAAGATGAGACGGCATCCAGGAAATGAGCAGGATTTTTGAGGCTCTGTTTTCCATTGTCTCCTTATATGGCTGTGAATGCGAGAGGAATGAGCCTGCCCTTTCTGTCGTTTCCCCAAGGTGTCTGCAGCATTGTGACGTATTTGTAGGCAGATCATTGGAAGATTGACCATAAGAGACCACATTTACCAGGTGTCCGCCCGGTGTCCTGCGCCGAAATTGGTGCGCAAAAGCCAGCTGCCAGTATTTTTCCATGGGATACAGAGAGGAAAGCAAGCTTCCACGAACTGCATATCAATGAAGAGATATGTGAAAAAACACCTTGAGGATTGATTCCAAACAACGTTTGCCATGTTTCGGTCGATATTATGTAGTTAATTCGGAAAAAGTCTTACGTTGTAGGTGACTGAATTTTCGGTTCGTTTCGGTAGCCAGACGCAATGTAGAAAACGGAACGATTTCTCCTACACACAGATGCTTTCAGGAAAAACTGCGCATTTGGTATGTAACTGAGAGTCTCCTCATTGAAAACATCAGAAGCTCTTCAAAGGTAAATGATTTTATTTATTTGGTTATCTGGTTTTTGTGAAAATGTTGCGTGCTAAATTCTACTCAAAATGCTATGCTAGCTTTGCATACTCTTACACAAATTAGTCAATTTCTATGGTTCAAAAGCATATTTTGAAAATCTGAGATGACAGTGTTGTTAAGAAAAGGCTAAGCTTGAGAGCAGACGCATTATTTTCATTTTATTTGCGATTTTCAGAAATCGTTAACGTTGCGTTATGCTAATGAGCCTGAGGCTTTAGTCACGATCCCGGATCCGGGATGGGGACTTCCAAGTTATTAACTGACTTGCCTAGTTAATAAATAAATGATAAATAAAATAAATAAATAAATAACGATATGGCAGAGGATGTAAAGCCCCAACACATAAGTTCTCAACAACAGGTTATGGTCAAAATAATATCAAAGGCTACACTGAAATATAACAGCTCTCACAATCTTCTTATTATCAATTTCTTTCAACCAATCATCAGTCATTTGTGTCGGTGCAGTACATGTTGAGTGTCCTTCTCTATAAGCCTGTTGTTGATTTGATTAGTTTGACAATAACGTTTCCACCTCAAACTTGCAATGCTTTTCTTTCATTATTCATTTTTTTAAACATGAGCCTAAGTTTGCCCATTTTGTCAATTAAGTATTTGCATTTTTATTGATTATGGATCCCCATTATCTACTCTTCCTGGGGTCCAGCAGAATTAAGGAAGTTATGCAATTTTTAAAACATTACAATACATTCACTACATAATTCATAACACACTAGGTGCGTGCCCTCAGGCCCATACAACACTACCACATATCTACAACACAAAATCCACATGTGCCTGTATGTATAATGCGTATGTTATCATATGTGTTTATGCATGTGTCTGTGCCTATGTTTGTGTTACTTCACAGTCCCTGCTGTTCCATAACATGTATTTTTAACTGCTTTCTAAATCTGATTCTACAGCTTGCATCAGTTACCTGATGTGGAATAGAGTTCCATGTAGTCATGGCTCTTTGTAGTACTGTGCACCTCCCATAGTCTGTTCTGTACTTGGGGACTGTGAATAGATCTCTGGTGGCATGTCTTGTGGGGTAGGCATGAGTGTATTTTGAAAAGACATCTCAGTACCTTCAACTTGTCAACACCTCTTATGAAAACAATAAATGATGATGTCAATCTCTCTTCCACTATGAGCCATGAGAGATTGACATGCATGTCATAAATGTTAGCTCTCCGTGTAGTTTTAAGGGCCAGCGGTGCTGCCTTGTTCTGAGCAAACTGCAATTTTCCCAATTCCCTCTTTTTTGGCACCTGACCACACTACTGAACAGTAGTCCAGGGGAGACACAACCAGGGCCTGTAGGACTTGCCTTCTTGATTGTGTTGTTAAGAATGCAGAGCCACGCATTATTATAGACACAGACTTCTCCCCATTTTAGCTACTTTTGTATCAATATGTTTTGATCATGACAGTTTACAATCCAGGGCAACTCCAAGCAGTTTAATCAACTCAACTTGCTCAATTTCCACATTATTCATTACGAGATGTTGTTGAGGTTTAGGGTTTAGTGAATGATTTGTCCAAAATACAGTGCTTTTCGTTTTGGAGATATTTGGGACTAACATTCCTTGCTACCCATTCTGAAACTAACTGCAGCTCTTTGTTAAGTGTTGCAGTCATTTCAGTTGCTGTAGTAGCTGAAATGTATACATAGACACACTGGCCTTACTCAAAGCCAGTGGCATGCCGTTAGTAAAGATTGAAAAAAGCAAGGGGCCTAAACAGCTACCCTGGGGAATTCCTGCTTTTACCAGGATTATGTTTGACAGACTTTCATTAAAGAACAGCCTCTGAGTTCTGTTAGACAAGTAACTCTTTATTCACATTATAACAGGGGGTGTAAAGCCATAACACATGAGATTTTCCAGCAGTAGACTATGATCGATAACGTCAAAAGCTGCACTGAAGTCTAACAAGACAGCCCCCACAATCATGAACCATCAATTTCTCTCAGCTTGTTACGGATACAGGTATCCTGTGTGTGTGTATGTATCCTGTGTTTGCTCTCCTTCTCCCCTCACAGGTGAAAATCATCACTCCCCAATCAGTCACCAATCAATCATCAATCAGAAGACACACCTCCTCCTGTTTTCCTACCCTATCACAGTTCCTTTCCCTTGGTTTAAAAACCCTGTCAGTTGTTTGCTCTTGAGCTCAATCTCTCTGTAAATGCCATGACTGTAGGTCTCTGTGTTTCACTCTCTCGTTGTGTATTAACCTCTCTTTTGTTTGAGCACCTCCATAGCACTTTGTCTTCACCTGTGAGTATTGTTTTGGTTATGGTGTTTGTGTTTGATTGCTGGTGGGAAAAGGGGAAACCAAGACAAGTCGCCCATGGGCATACACTACCCGTAGGTAGACTTTGTTAAATACACTAGTTAGAACTGGGCGGACCACCCACTGTATTTTATGTTAGTTAGCTGTTGTTAAAGTAGGCTAGTCTAGCTTAGGGGGTTCTTGAATACTTGTTTCTTTCCTTGGGTCCAGCTCAGCCCCTTTTCCTGCTCCCCCCATTACCGTGTGTTTTCAAATAAACCTTGAGTTTGACGGTAGATTTCAGTTGTCCTGGTTATTTCGTTAACACTTTTGCTTTGTCACTGTTATAATTTGCATGAGTTATGTTACGGGTCTCATTACCATCCCCCCCTAGACTGTCGGGGACTGAGACTTTCAAACTACAGTTACCCGGAGGCACCTGTTTTGTTGCAGACCTCACAACCATACGAATTAGAGCAACACCTGTTGGTGGCTTGGCACGAAGAGACATCCCTTGTTTGCGTTTTAGCAGGAAACAATCATTAATCATATGTCCCACTTTATGACAATAGAAACAGGGACGCTCATTCTTCTGGCGTGCTTGATATACTACTAGGGCTAAAAGTAGGCAACTCTGTGGATCTACTCTCAGTATGAGCCGAAAACTCTCAGCACAAACTCTCAACACAAACTTGTCTGCCAACACAGACGCTTCTGCCAGGGAGGATACTGTCAGTCTGCATGGAGTAACCAGAGCTGCCAGTCTGCATTGAGCAGCTAGAGCTGCCAGTCTGCATGGAGCTGCCAGTCTGCATGGAGCTGCCAGTCTGCATGGAGCTTCCAGTCTGCAAGGAGCTGCCAGTCTGCAAGGAGCTGCCAGTCTGCATGGAGCAGCCAGAGCTGCCAGTTTGCATGGAGCAGCTAGAGCTGCCAGTCTGCATGGAGCAGCCAGAGCTGCCAGTCTGCATGGAGCTGCCAGTCTGCATGGAGCTGCCAGTCTGCAACGAGCTGCCAGTCTGCAAGGAGCTGCCAGTCTGCAAGGAGCTGCCAGTCTGCAAGAAGCCGCCAGAGCTGTCAATCTTCATGGAGCAGCCAGAGCCTCCAGTTAGCATGGAGCAGCCAGAGCCGTCAGTCAGCATGAAGCAGCCAGAGCCGTCAGTCTGCCAGGATCCGCCAGTCAGCCAGACTCTTCCAGATCTGCCAGTCAGCCAGACTCTTCCAGATCTGCCAGACTCTTCCAGATCTGCCAGTCAACCAGACTCTTCCAGATCCGCCAGTCAGCCAGGATCTGCCAGAACTGCCAGCCAGCCAGGATCTGCTGGATTCAACTGCCTGGCTGGGCTTCCTCTCAGTGCTGGGCTTCCTTTCAGTGCTGGGCTTCCGTTCAGTGCTGGGCTTCCTCTCAGTGCTGGGCTTCCTCTGTTCCAAGCTGCCCCTCTGTCCCGAGCTGCCCCTCTGTCCCGAGCTGCCCCTCTGTCCCGAGCTGCCCCTCTGTCCCGAGCTGCCCCTCTGTCTCGAGCTGCCTTTCTGTCCCGAGCTGCCCCTCTGTCTCGAGCTGCCCCTCAGTCCAGTGGGGTTCTGGGTGAGGCCATGGTCATGGTCGGCCATGGTCGGCGGCGAGGGTGGATTATCCCAGGACGCGTAGGGGAGGAACTATGACATTAATGGAGTGGGGTCCACGTCCCGAGCCGGAACCGCCACCATGGACAGACGCCCACCTGGACCCTCCCTATGGTTTTGAGGTGCGTCCGGGAGTCCGCACCTTAGGGGGGGTTCTGTCACGCCTTGGTCTTAGTATTTTGTGTTTTAGTTAATTAGTTGGTCAGGCCAGGGTGTGACATGGGTTTATGTTATTGTGTTGTCGTATTGGGGTTTTTGTAGGCATTGGGATTGTGGTTGATTAGGGGTGTGTTTAGTTTAGGTTTGGCTGCCTGAGGCGGTTCTCAATCAAAGTCAGGTGATTCTTGTTGTCTCTGATGGGGAACCGTATTTAGGTAGCCTAGGTTTCACTGTGTATTTCGTGGGTGATTGTTCCTGTCTCTGTGTAGTTTCACCAGATAGGCTGTATTTAGGTTTCACGTTCCGTTTTGTTGTTTTGTATTTGTCTCAGCATTTTCATGTAATCGTCATTTGTTTTCATTAAAAACCATGAGTAACCAACACGCTGCATTTCGGTCCGACTTTCTTGCGACAAACGAAGAACGCCGTTACAAAGGGCTTGCAAGTTGGCACATGTGACAAATAGAATTTGTGATAAATATATTTAAAAAATGTGATATTGTGTATAGACGTAACAAAATATAGAAAAGCCAAGGGATCTGAATACTTTCCCGAAAGCACTGTATGCCTGTAATGAACATGACGGGAGACAGAGAGCTGGTTTCAAGCGCAAGGCGCAGCAGGTGTTAATTGTTGTGCCAATTGTTCATCAATGAAATTACCTGTGGCCCCCCGAGTCCACTAGTCCCTCCACAAACTGAGTGACCCCATTAGTAGAAGAGCCGGGATACCGAACTGCCTTTTGGTAATATTCAAAAACGTAGAGGTGCTTACCCGGGCAGAAGTGGAGGTGTTGTGGTCATCCCTTTGTGGGGGGGTGAATCAGACACAGACAGCTATTGAGTAGGTGGTTACTCTCTCCACAATAAATGCACAGGTATTCACGTAACCTCCGATGTCTCTCGGCAGGCGTGAGGGGGGTGCAGCCGAGTTGCATGGGTTCGGGGCTATTAGACCATGGCGAACGAGAGAAGGGCATGCAAGACACGCAGGCCATGGGCGACTGTATAGGTCTGCGGTCCACCAGTAGGTTGCCAATGGATATCGACATCCGGATGTATTGGTTAAATCTCCTCTGCAGGCCAGTTCGGTCTGTAACTCCCGATTCACTGCCTTCCTGAAGACAAACAATGTATACGAAATGCTTCAGTCTGGTTTTAGACCCCATCATAGCACTGAGACTGCACTTGTGAAGGTGGTAAATGACCTTTTAATGGCATCAGACCGAGGCTCTGCATCTGTCCTCTTGCTCCTAGACCTTAGTGCTGCTTTTGATACCATCGATCACCACATTCTTTTGGAGAGATTGGAAACCCAAATTGGTCTACACGGACAAGTTCTGGCCTGGTTAAGATCTTATCTGTCGGAAAGATATCAGTTTGTCTCTGTGAATGGTTTGTCCTCTGACAAATCAACTGTAAATTTCGGTGTTTCTGAAGGTTCCGTTTTAGGACCACTATTGTTTTCACTATATATTTTACCTCTTGGGGATGTCATTCGAAAACCTAATGTTAACTTTCACTGCTATGTGGATGACACACAGCTGTACATTTCAATGAAACATGGTGAAGCCCCAAAATTGCCCTCGCTTAGAAGCATGTGTTTCAGACATAAGGAAGTGGATGGCTGCAAACTTTCTACTTTTAAACTCGGACAAAACAGAGATGCTTGTTCTAGGTAGCAAGAAACAAAGAGATCTTCTGTTGAATCTGACAATTAATCTTAATGGTTGAACAGTCGTCTCAAATAAAACAGTGAAGGACCTCGGCGTTACTCTGGACCCTGATCTCTCTTTTGAAGAACATATCAAGACCATTTCGAGGGCAGCTTTTTCCATCTACGTAACATTGCAAAAATCAGAAATTTTCTGTCCAAAAATGATGCTGAAAAATTAATCCATGCTTTTGTCACTTCTAGGTAAGACTATTGCAATGCTCTACTTTCCGGCTACCCGGATAAAGCACTAAATAAACTTCAGTTAGTGTTAAATACGGCTGCTAGAATCCTAACTAGAACCAAAAATGTTGATCATATTACTCCAGTGCTAGCCTCCCCACACTAGCTTCCTGTCAAGGCAAGGGTGATTTCAAGGTTTTACTGCTAACCTACAAAGCATTACATGGGCTTGCTGCTACCTATCTCTCTGATTTGGTCCTGCCGTACATACCTACACGTACACTACGGTCACAAGACGCAGGCCTCCTAATTGCCCCTAGAATTTCTAACCAAACAGCTGGAGGCAGGGTTTTCTCCTATAGATCTCAATATTTATGGAATGGTCTGCCTTACCCATGTGAGAGACGCAAACTCGGTCTCAACCTTTAAGTCTTTACTGAAGACTCATCTCTTCAGTGGGTCATATAATTGAGTGTAGTCTGGCCCAGGAGTGTGAAGGTGAACGGAAAGGCTCTGGAGCAACAAACCACCCTTGCTGTCTCTGCCTGGACGGTTCCCCTCTTTCCACTGGGATTCTCTGCCTCTATCCCTATTACAGGGGCTAAGTCACTGGCTTACTGGTGCTCTTTCATGCCGTTCCTAGGAGAGGTGCGTCACTTGAGTGGGTTGAGTCACTGATGTGATCTTCCTGTCTGGGTTGTGCCGTGGCGGAGATCTTTGTGGGCTATACTCGGCCTTGTCTCAGGATGGTAAGTTGGTGGTTGAATATATCCCTCTAGTGGTGTGGGGGCTGTGCTTTGGCAAAGTGGGTGGCAAAGTGGGTGGGGTTATATCCTTCCTGTTTGGCCCTGTCCGGGGGTATCATCGGACGGGGCCCCAGTGTCTCCTGACCCCTCCTGTCTCAGCCTCCAGTATTTATGCTGCAATAGTTTATGTGTCGTGTGTCAGTGTTTATGTGTTTATGTGTCAGTTTGTTATATCTGGAGTACTTCTCCTATCTTATCCGGTGTCCTGTGTGAATTTAAGTATGCTCTCTCTAATTATCTCTTTCTCTCTTTCTTTCTCTCTCTCGGAGGACCTGATCCGTAGGACCATGCCTCAGGACTACCTGGCATGATGACTCCTTGCTGTCCCCAGTCCACCTGGCCATGCTGCTGCTCCAGTTTCAACTGTTCTGCCTGCGGCTATGGAATCCTGACCTGTTCACTGGACGTGCTACCTGTCCCGGACATATTATTTGACCATGCTGGTAATTTATGAACATTTGAACATCTTGGCCATGTTCTGTTTTAATCTCCACCCGGCACAGCCAGAAGAGGACTGGCCAACCTTCATAGCCGGGTTCCTCTCTAGGTTTCTTCCTAGGTTTTGGCCTTTCTAAGAAGTTTTTCCTAGCTAACGTTCTTCAACACCTGCATTGTTTGCTGTTTGGGGTTTTAGGTTGGGTTTCTGTACAGCAATTTGAGATATCAGCTGATGTACGAAGGGCTATGTAAATTCATTTGATTGATTTGATTTGCTAACTGCTAGCTTGTTTAGCATCGGCCTGCTAACTGTCTGAATCGCCATGGACCCATATGTTCACTTGGCTACGCATGCCTCTCTCTAATATCAATATGCCACGTCCATTACTGTCCTGGTTAGTGATTACTGTCTTATTTCACTCTAGCCCTGTGTCACGCCCTGACCTTAGTTATCTTTGTTTTCTTTATATTTTTGGTTAGGTCAGGGTGTGACATGGGTGATTATATGTTTAGGTCTTGTCTAGGGGTTTTGTAAGTTTATAGGGTTGGGACCAGTCTAGGGGTTTTTGTATGTCAATGGTTGCCTAGATTGGTTCTCAATTAGAGGCAGCTGTTTATCGTTGCCTCTGATTGGGAACCATATTTAGGCAGCCATATGCTTTGGGTATTTTGTGGGTGATTGTTTCCTGTGTCAGTGTTTACGCCACACGGGACAGTTACGTTTATATTCATTTTGTATTCTGTCATGTTCATTTATACTATTTAAACATGGACACTTACCACACTGCATATTGGTCTGATCCTTGCTACTCCTCTTCAGACGAAGAGGATGATATCCGTGACACCCTGCTCAATATGCGTTAACCAACCATGTTATCCCACCTCCTACATATGCGATGACATCACCTAGTTTAAACGTCTCTAGAGATTATATCTCTCTCATCATTACTCAATGCCTAGGTTTACCTCCAATGTACTCACATCCTACCTTTGTCCTTAAACTATGCCTTGAATCTATGCTATCGTGCCCAGAAACCTGCTCCTTTTACTCTCTGTTCTGAACGTGCTAGACGGCCAGTTCATATAGCCTTTAGCCGTACCCTTATCCTACTTCTCCTCTGTTCCTCTGGTGATGTAGAGGTTAATCCAGACCCTGCAGTGCCTAGCTCCACTCCCCAGGTGCTCTCATTTGTTGACTTCTGTAACCGTAAATACCTTGGTTTCATGCATGTTAACATTAGAAGCCTACTCCCTAAGTTTGTTTTACTCACTGCTTTAGCACACTCTGCTAACCCGGATGTCTTAGCCGTGTCTGAATCCTGGATTAGGAAAACCACCAAAAACCTTGAAATCTCCATGGCTAACTATAACACTTTCCACCAAGATAGAACTGCCAAAAGGGGGTGGAGTTAGCCTGCAGAGTTATGTTATGCTGTCCAGGTCTGTGCCCAAAACAGTTGGAGCTTCTACTTTTAAAAATCCACCTTTCCAGAAATAAGTCTCTCACTGTTGCCACTTGTTATAGACCCCCCTCAGCTCTCAGCTGTGCCCTGGACCCCATATGTGAATGGATTGCCCCCATTTATCTTCAGAGTTTGTACTGTTAAGTGACCTAAACTGGGATATGCTTAACAATCCGGGCCATCCTACAATCTAAGTTAGATGCCCTCAATCTCACACAAATGATCAAGGAACCTACCACGTACAACCCTAAATCTGTAAACACGGGCACCCTAAAATGACAAGTATATGGTTTTATCTTTTGTCCTATAATGATGGAATGATGCCAAACCTATATCCTAGACAGCCACCTGAGCAATCCACCCACTAAGGAGAAGTCCTTGTCCATTTCCTAGGCTTACTGCAAGTAGCCTAAGCAGACAAGACAGAAAGGTGAACGCGGTCAGAGACCCACTAATGCAGCACTGCCTCAAGAGTCTGAGCCTGCCTGGCAGGGTTGGTCCCAAAGCCAAATCCCCCGGATGGGTGAGCACAATATACAAGTATTTTCTCAAAGCTACTAATGAGAACCTTGATAACCTCGTACCTAGCTGATGGGAATTCCATTGGAGTACCACCACCCAGGTAGTGGCAGTGCTGTCAAACACTGACTGCAGTAACACATGGGGTGGGAGTCACACTAGCCATTCAGAAAGGGGGCATATTATTGTGGCCCTGGTGACACAGAATAATCAACAGGTTTGACTGCACAGAGGTGCTTCGGAAGATGGGTTACAACGGGAGACAAGCGTGCGTGTGTTCGGGGAAAAGGGAGGTATTTGAGCTCCATCAACTAGGACTAGATATTGGTTAATCAAATCTTCCCATTCCTGCTCAATTTGGCACGTCTTCTTAAACAGCCAAACTTGATTGACACATCAAGTCTTCTCTTGAATTGGGCTTGGGGACGGAACAATGTTGAACATTTGAGTTTCTGGTTGTGTGAGAGTGCATGTGCGTGGGAGTACTGGGGTGAGTGAGTTTATGTTTCCACCTCTGTTGACAACAATGTAGATTTTCTACTGCCAGTCATTGTTATAGTTAACAATCCTTTGTAGAAGTGTTTGTATTATTATGCATATTATTTGTCAATTGTTGGAATAAATTAAGATATGCAAGATTTTTTTTTATAAATAGGTGCAGTACAACCTAGGTGAATGTATTATAAATGGTTTTGGCTGCAAAACTGGTTCTGTACTGTAGGTGGCACCATGTGCTCTTTTTATAGGATGTGGGCCCCTATCTCTCAAAGGTCCTAGGATCCATGTGTACAGGGGTGGTCAGCCAGTCACGGGGACGGCAACCCAACATGGAATGGGGGGAGGTTTTAGGTTTTAAATTTACAAACATATATTATGGTAACTATAATCAAAATGTGTATCTCATTATGGTAAGTGGGGAAATAGGTATAGCTAGTTATGTTTGTAATGGCTTTGCAGATAATAACAAAAGACAATCTGTTTTTAACTGGCTAAAAAAGAAGGAATATAACTCATTCTACACCTTTAGTCAAAATTGTAAGGAAAAAGCAATGGGGGGCAAAATATATTTCTCCCATGGGCAATTAAACTAAAAAGGCGTGATGATATTAATTAACAATAATTTTGATCCGAATGTGAAAACTGTTCAAACAGATCAGCACGGTGGATCTAAAAGGTGGATCTAAAAGGTGGATCCTTTTATATATGATATTGGACCATAAACAGATTTGGCACATTAATCTATATGAATTCACCAATTTGTAAGTCGCTCTGGATAAGAGCGTCTGCCAAATGACTTAAATGTAAATGTATATCGTCCAAATAATGATGAATCATGCTTCTTTGAAAATATATATAATAATTTATCCAGTTTACAGGCAATCCATGACTCAATTATTATGAGATTATAATATGGTTTTAAGTAACTAAATGGACCGTAAAGGAAATCACACTACAAACTATCACCCTTATGCACTTAAGAAAATCATGAATGTTATGGATATCTTGGAACTAGTGGATATATGGAGGCTTAAATATCTTGACCTAGTGACATATACATAGCAGAGGCTCAGTCAAACTAGTCATCTTGAGTACTTTCTTATGTCATTTTCGCTGGCACCAAAAGTTAAAAGAGTGTTGATAGGGGACAGAATACGGTCAGACCATCAAATAATTGATATACACATTACTCTTACAGATATTCCACGAGAGCAAATATATTGGATATTTAATAAAAGCCTAGAGGATGACAACTTATTTTTAACCAAGACAGAAGAATGTATAACATACTTTTTCCTACATAACATACTGTAGGTACAGCAGATTCCCTTATTGTATGGGACACTTTGTATGTGCCTTAAGAGGTCATGCAATTCAATACTCATCTTTAAAACAAAAACGATTTAGGTCAAAAGAGTTCATCTTAACAAAGGAAATAGAGGAACTAACAGTACAGACAGATAGCAATAAAAAACTGTAACATAGAGGCACAGAATAAGTTAGAGGAAAACTAAAAAATAAATGGAGGAACTTATTCAAGAATGATCAAGTGTAATATATTACACTTGATCATAGCGAACTGGGAACATAGAATATAGGGAAAAATGCACTCAATATTTTTTAAATCTTCAACATCTTCAACACTACCAAAAATAAATTACATAAACGGAGACGGAGTCATCCATGATTCACTAAACAATATTTTGAAAGAGGAAGCAAAGTTCTTTAAACATGTGTTTTCATTGCAGTCTCCAGTAACTGAAGTTAATTGTAAAGATGTTTTATATTAATAGTGTAAAATTGTACAGAAAGACTCATGTGAATGCTTAATTACAGAGGAGGAACTTCTAGATGCAATTAAAGTCCAGGAAAACTCCAGGTCTGGATGGCAATTTTCAATGTACTCAAAGGTCCATTATAAACATGTTTTAACCTTTCCTATAAAAAATGTAAATGATCAGATAATCAGCATGAAGGTCTGCTTTCACTATTATTGAAGCAGGACCCAGGTGGTAAATATAAAGATCCAGTCCACCTAAAAAACTGGAGACCACTTACACTTATATATATATATATATATATATCCCATATATATATCCCATTTAGCAGACGCTTTTGTCCAAAGCGACTTACAAGTCGGCTGGGGCCACTAATTTTACATATGGGTGGCCCCAGCGGGAATCGAACCCACGACGCTTGGCGTTGCAAGCGCCATGCTCTACCGACTGAGCCACACAGGACCCCCTTCAGTGTTTTGCCAAAATACAACTTTTACATTACCGTTTAGTTTACCAATACAGTGGTCTGACGGTGAAGTGGACATGCTCTGTATTCATGTCCCAAAATAAATGAATCATCTCACTGCAATACATTTTAATAGAAAGTTAGCCAAATTAGATAAGGTCTTGTTTTTTGTGTAAAAATCCCATTAATTCATTCTTTAGTCATATCCCAGTTTACCCATTTACTTATGGCCCTGCATACCCCTAATGACAAAAAAAAAATTCCACTTAATTTGGACTGGCAAGCCAGACAAAATGAAATGGGCCTATTTATATAATTCATATGAATTCGGAGGGCAGAAATGATTAAATATTAAAACTTTATACCTGTCTCTTAAGGCTTAAGTCATGCAAAAACTATATGTAAATCCGAGCTGGTTCTCGAGCAGACTAGTCATCCATTCAGATTAGAACCCCTCGCTTTTGGTTTTTGTAAATGAAATAATCTCCAAAATATCCCTATTTTTAAAACAAGCCATAGAATGCTGGTTGCAATTTCAGTTCAATCAAATCAAATCAAATTTTATTTGTAACATGTGCCGAATACAACAGGTGTAGTAGACCTTACAGTGAAATGCTTACTTACAAGCCCTTAAACAACAATGCAGAATTATTAAAATACTTAAGGTGGAGAGGGGGGGGACAATGCATATAGTCTGGGTAGCCATTTGATTAGCTGTTCAGGAGTCTTATGGCTTGGGGGTAGAAGCTATTTAGGAGCCTCTTGGACCTTGACCTGGCGCTCCGGTACCGCTTGCTGTGTGGTAGCAGAGAGAACAGTCTATGACTAGGGTGGCTGGAGTCTTTTTTTTAGAGCCTTCCCCTGACACCGGCAAGTATAGGTCCTGGTTGGCAGGAAGCTTGGTACCGGTGATGTACTGTGCCGTACGCACTACCCTCTGTAGTGCCTTGCTGTCGGAGGCCGAGCAGTTGCTATACCAAGCAGTGATGTAAACACTCAGGATACTCTCGATGGTGAAGCTGTAAAACCTTTTGAGGATCTGAGGACCCATGCCAAATCTTTTCAGTCTACTGAGGGGGAATAGGTTTTGTCGTGCCCTCTTCACGACTGTCATGGTGTGCTTGGTCCATGTTAGTTTGTTGTTGATGTGGACGCCAAGGAACTTGAAGCTCTCAACCTGCTCCACTACAGCCTCGTCGATGAGAATGGGGGCGTGCTCAGTCCTCCTTTTCCTGTACTCCACAATCATCTTCTTTGTCTTGATCACGTTGAGGGAGAGGCTGTTGTCCTTGCACCACATGGCAAGGTCTCTGACCTCCCTATAGACTGTCTCATCATTGTCAGTGATCAGGCTGTTGACACTGTTGTGTCATCAACAAACTTAATGATGGTGTTGAAGTCGTGTAGTCATGAGTGAACAAGGAATACAGGAGGGGACTGAGCACGCACCCCTGAGTGGTCCCCGTGTTGAGGATCAGCATGGTGGATGTGTTGTTACCTACCCTCACGACCTGGGGGTAGCCCGTCAGGAAGTCCAGGATCGAGTTGCAGAGGGAGGTGTTTAGTCCCAGGGTCCTTAGATTAGTGATGACCATTGAGGGCACTATGGTGTTGAACGCTGAGCTTTAGTCAATGAATATCATTCTCACATTGGTGTTCCTTTTGTCCAAGTGTGAAGGGCAGTGTGGAGTGCAATAGCGATTGCATCATCTGTGGATCTGTTGGTGCAGTTTGCAAATTGGAGTGGGTCTAGGATTTCTGGGATAATGATGTTGATGTGAGCCTTAACCAGCCTTTCAAAGCATTTCATCTCGTGTCATTTAGGCAGGTTACCTTTGTGTTCTTGGGCACAGGAACTATGGTGGTCTGCTTGAAACATGTTGGGATGAAAATGTCAGTGAAGAATCTTGCCAGTTGGTCAGCGCATGCTTAGAGTACACGTACTGGTTATCCGTCTGTCCCTGCGGCTTTGTGAATATTGACCTGTTTAAAGGTCTTACTCACATCGACTGCGGAGAACGTGATCACGCAGTCGTCCGGAACAGCTGATGATCTCATGCATGTTTCAGTGTTACTTGCCTCGAAGTGAGCATAGAAGTAATTTAGCTCATCTGGTAGCCTCGTGTCACTGGGCATCTCTTGGCTGTGCTTCCCTTTGTAGTCTCCAATAGTTGGCAGGCCCTGCTACATCCGACGAGCGACGGAGCCAGTGTAGTACGATTCGATCTTAGTCCTGTTTTGACGCTTTGCCTGTTTGATGGTTCATCGGACAGCATAGCAGGATTTCTTATAAGCTTCCAGGTTAGAGTCCCTCTCCTTGAAAGTGGCAGCTCTATCCTTTAGCTCAGTGTTAATGTTGCCAGTAAACAATGGCTTCTGGTTGGGGTATGTACGTACAGTCAATGTGGGGGCGACATCCTCCATGCTCTTATTGATAAAGCCAGTGACTGATGTAGTGTACTCTTCAATGCCATCGAAAGCATCCAGGAACATATTCCATTCTGTGCTAACGAAACAGTAGTTCAGCATCTGCTTCATCTGATCACTTTTTTATAGACCGAGTCACTGATGCTTCCTGCTTGAATTTTTTGCTTGTACGCAGGAATCAAGAGGATAGAATTATGGTCAGATTTGCCAAATGGAGTGCGATGGAGCGTTTGTATGCCTCTCTGTGTGTGGAGTAAAGGTGTTGTAGAATTTTTTCCCCTCTGGTTGCACATTTAACATGCTGATAGAAATGAGGTAAATCTGATTTAAAGTTCCTGGCCCCTTGAAGCACCGCCTCTGTATGAGCGTTTTCCTGTTTGCTTATGGCAGTATACAGCTCATTGAGTTTTAGTGCCATGATCGGTCTGTGGTGGTATGTAGACAGCTATAAAAAATACAGATGAAAACTCTCTAGGTAGATAGTGTGGTCTACAATTTATCATGAGATACTATACCTCAGGCTACTCTAACTCAGGCGAGCAAAACCTCAAGACTTCCTTAGATTTCGTGCACCAGCTGTTGTTTACATAAATGCGTAGGCCCCCACTCCGTGTCTTACCAGAGGCTGTGGCCACTTCTCCAGGTGTTCAATATTTTCTGTGTGGGAGAGCTTCAGAAAAGCAAACTAAATCAAACTGAGTGCATATTCTATAGTCATAGTTGATGTGAAATGTCCTAAATATCAGTAGCTAATTTGAATCTGCCATGAATAAGAGAAAATGCCCTTCCCGAGAGCAGCACACGTATACACACTATAGCAAGAGAACAGGGAGGGGGCGAAAAAGTAGTCTGTGTGTTGTTTAGGATTGACATCACATTTATTGTAGCCTATCACACAATGACTGTGTAATGCAAATGAATGATTACGAAGTGAACGTTTGCCTACTTTCAGCATGCTACACACGGTATTGGTCCCACATACAAAATCTACAAAAATGTAAGCTTCTCTGAAATGAAGCCATATACACAACAACTGTCATTTTGCACACATTGTTTTTGAAGAAAATCCCCACGAGGACTGGTAGCCCAAGATCCGATCATTTAAACAGCACACACTTAACCATTGATTCAGAACCATGGAAAGATAATGTTAGATGCACTGCCAATTTCAGCGTTGCCTCAGAGCACAACCATTGTCCCCATACCCGAAAAATAACGCAAAGATACAGTGGGGCAAAAAAGTATTTAGTCAGCCACCAATTGTGCAAGTTCTCCCACTTAAAAAGATGAGAGAGGCCTGTAATTTTCATCATAGGTACACTTCAACTATGACAGACAAAATGAGAAAAAAATCCAGAAAATCACATTGTAGGATTGTTAATGAATTTATTTACAAATTATGGAGGAAACGTGACGCCATCCCTGTCGGTGAAGCATGATGGTGGCAGCATCATGCTGTGGGGGTGTTTTTCAGTGCCAAGGACTGGGAGACTCGTCAGGATCGTGGGAAAGATGAACGCAGCAAAGTACAGAGAGATCCTTGAGGAAAAACTGCTCCAGTGTGCTCAGACTGGGGTGAAGGTTCACCTTCCAATAGGACAACAGCCCTAAGCACACAGCCAAGACAAGGCAGGAATGGCTTTGGGACAAGTCTGTGATTGTCCTTTGGTGTCCCAGCCAGAGCCAGGACTGATCGAACGTCTCCAGGGAGACCTGAAAATAGCTGTGCAGCGACTCTCCCTATCCAACCTAACAGAGCTTGAGATGATCTGCAGAGAAGAATGAGAGAAACTCCCCAAATACAGGTGTACCAAGCTTATAGCGTCATACCCAAGAAGTGTCGTGCCTGTAATCACTGCCAAAGGTGCTTCAACAAAGTACTTAGTAAAGGGTCTGAATACTTATGTAATTGTGATATTTCCAGTTTTTTTTATACATTTGCTAAAATGTATTTTTTTTAAAGGTTTTGCTTTGTCATTATGGGGAATTGTGTGTAGATTAATGAGGAAAAATAACAATTGAATCCATTTTAGAATAATGCTGTAAGGTAACGAAATGTGGAAAATGTCAAGAGGTCTGAATACTTTCCAAATACACTGTATGTCTCAAATGTTAATTCATGTTTCAGTGCCAACACCATTTTTTTGTTTTGCTCTTGGCAGTGCCCAGCCCTTTTTGGATATTCATGCTAATTAGCCATCTATAATTTTTCAGCTCACCGCTTCCAAAACTTAACAAAGCTAAGTGGGTGTAGCCTATAGTGTGACACGGCACAACTTTCTGTATTCTAAGAGGACTGGATTGAATTCTTGGACAGCCTCACAACTGACCATCACCCAATTCATACTGCAGATAAGAACCATGCGGGGTCCCGGTACACATCCTTGAGTAACTTCAACTGTTTGATCACTTGGCTTAAATCAGCACAGCAGTGCACTGGTTGCTGTTTTAGGGTTTTTCCCTACAGGAATTCTTCATTGATATTTCCAGGTACCTAAGGTAGGTCATATTAAATAAATAATAATGGATACTTCTAGTTGAAAAGAGTTGTTGTAAGTGTGAAAATTGTTTTGTGTTGATATTATCAGAAATAACAGGGCTGGAGTGACAATACTTGGAGCAGTGTTACGTGGGGGAGAGGTAATAGTGCTGGTAGTGAAGTTTTTAGTTTTACAGTAGCAGTGTGATATTCTATTTGTCTATTTATTTATTTGGGTTTTCATTCAAGGTTGCTATGGAATTCAGAACTGTTCAGCTCAGGGCAGATATTATAAAGTCATTTTACCATTGGAAATGTAAATGTAAAGATTAGTTATATGCATGGTCCGTGAAAGCAAAGTGTGTGCAGAGCCTATAGAGTATTTGGTATATACCTCAAGTACAATGTGTATAACATCGTCAGAGACTTAAACAAGGAAATATGTCTACAATTAACTTTACACTATGAAGTGAATCATAAGAGTTTTCAGCATGTTACTTGTATCTATGTGTATGTCTTGCATTTCACATTCATTTGGACCCCACACTGGGTTTTAAATCAAATATTATATTATGTAATGAAGATAATGAGACATGATTTTTTAAAGTTTTGTGTAATATACTATCCCTTGCTGCTATAATAAATTATATTTGAATGTAATATAAACATAACAAATCCATTCTCACCCCTTAATTTTATCTGAACGTTTGGACATCTTAGCCATGTACTGTTATAATCTCAACCCGGCACAGCCAGAAGAGGACAGGCCAGTCCTCTGAGCCTGGTTCCTCTCTAGGTTTCTTCCTAGGTTCCTGCCTTTCTAGGGAGCTTTTCCAAGCCACTGTGCTTCTACACCTGCATTGCTAGTGGTTTGGAGTTTTAGGCTGGGTTTCTGTATAGCACTTTGTGACATCGTTTGTTGTAAAAAGGGCTTTATAAATACATTTGATTGATTGATTGATTGATTGATCTTTAGAATCATACTGTAATTGTTAAATATCCACAAGTGTCTTAACAACTATGACATTTGAGATTTGTTGAGGACCTGACAAAAATAATGTATGGTTCTCATTAGTGGGTGACATGAAGTGGTCTAATTGGCTGATGAGACCATGGAAATAGCTAATCCCCTGACCCCAAGCACAACCCCCCTCTAGGGGTCATACACCAGATTATGGGGTCATCACAGGGTCTCCAATGGTCACGGATGCTTATTTCACTTTGCCCTGGCAGGACGAGTCATGATACTGAGGGCATTGCCTTACTAGGTCAAAATTGAAGTCTTCTTACTGATGTAAGGAAGGAGTGCACCAACCTTGACCGTGGATCATGACAGTTAAGTGGTATCGCATTAATTACTGTTGAATGTGCTTGAAGGGACATTCCAGTCCAAAAACTATGCTTGAGAGATGATTTCAGACCTCCAAAGTGGTGTTCTCTAGAGATGTTGTATTTGTATTTATTAAGGATCCCCATTAGTTGCAGCTACTCTACCTGGGGTCCAGCAACATTAATGCAGTTATATACAATAAAAAATATTACATGACAAAATATTACATGACATTGCATTTCATAACACTTTTCACAACACATTAAGTGTGTGCCCTCAGGCCACTACTTTGAAGATCTCACTCCAAAATCATGGGAATGCTTTCCACTAGATGTTGGAACATATTTACAGGGACTTGCTTCCGATCTGCCAACTTCTGTCTGTAGCGTCCGAAGAGTTTGGGCTACACATTAAAATGACCAGGTGAGACTCTCACGGACATGAACAGTAACAGTTAAAAGTTTGGACACACCTACTAATTCAAGGGTTTTTCTTTATTTTTACTATTTTCTACATTGTAGAATAATAGTGAAGACATCAAAACTATGAAATAACACATATGGAATCATATAGTAACCACAAAAGTGGTCTTTAAATAACCACCCTTTGCTTTGAGGACATCTTTGCACACTCTTGGCATTCTCTCAACCAGCTTCACCGGGAATGCTTTTCCAACAGTCTTGAAGGAGTTCCCACATATGCTGAGCTCTTGCTGGCTACTTTTCTTTCACTCTGTGGTCTGACTCATTCCAAACCATCTCAATTTGGTTGAGGTTGGGGGATTGTGGAGGCCAGGTCATCTGATGCAGCACTCCATCACTCTCCTTCTTGGTAAAATAGCCCTTACACAGCCTGGAGGTGTGTTGTGTCATTGTCCTGTTGAAAAACAAATGATAGTCCCACTAAGCCCAAACCAGATGGGATGGCGTATCACTGCAGAATGCTGTGGTAGCCATGCTGATTAAGTGTGCCTTGAATTCTAAATAAATCGCTGACAGTGTCACCAGCAAAGCACCCCCACACCATAACACCTCCTCCTCTATGCTTTACGGTGGGAAATACAAATGCGGAGATCATCCATTCACCCACACCTCGTCTCACAAGAGACACGGTGGTTGGAACCAAAAATCTCCAATTTGAACTTCAGACCAAAGAAGAAGTTTTCACCGGTCTAATGTTCATTGATTGTGTTTCTTGGCCCAAGCAGGTCTCTCCTTCTTATTGGTGTCCTATAGTAAAACATTTTTTTCAGTAATTCAACCATGAAGACCTGAGTCACACAGTCTCCTGTGAACAGTTGATGTTGAGCTGTGTCTGTTCCTTGAACTCTGTGAAGCATTTATTTGGGCTGCAATTTCTGAGGCTGGTAACTCTAATGAACTTATCCTCTGCAGCAGAGGTAACTCTGGGTGTTCCATTCTTGTGGCGGTCCTCATGAGAACCAGTTTCCTCATAGCTCTTGGTGGTTTTTGCGACTGCACTTGAAACTTTAAAGGTTCTTGAAATTTTCCGTATTGATATAATGTCTTAATATAATGATGGACTGTCGTTTCTCTTTGCTTATTTGAGCTGTTCTTGCCATAATATGGACTTGGTCTTTTACCAAATAGGGCTATCTTCTGTATACCTCCCTCTACCTTGTGACAACACAACTGATTGGCTCAAATGCATAAAGAAGGAAAGAAATTACACAAATGAACTTTTAACATGGCACACCTGTTAATTGAAATGCATTACAGGTGACTACCTCATGAAGGTGGTTGAGAGAATGCCAAGAGTGTGTAAAGCTGTCATCAAGACACTGGGTGGCTATTTGAAAAATCTCAAATCTCAAATATATTTTGATTTGTTTAACACTTTTTTGGTTACTACATGATTCCATATGTGTTATTTCATAGTTATGTCCTCACTATTATTCTACAATGTAAAGAAAATCCCTTGAATGAGTAGGTCTTCTAAAACTTTTTACCGGTAGTGTATGTTCCCGAATGTATCTAAGCATGGCCAAAAAGATCATCAAGGACAACAACCACCCAAGCCACTGCCTGTTCACCCCGCTATCATCCAGAAGGCGAGGTCAGTCCCAAAGCTGGGACCGAGAGACTGAAAAACAGCTTCTATCTCAAGGCCATCAGACTGTTAAACAGCCATCACTAACATTGAGTGGCTGCTGCCAACATACTGACTCAATCTCTAGCCACTTTAATAATTCATAATTGGATGTAATAATTGTATCACTAGTCCCTTTAAACTATGCCACTTTATATAATGTTACCCTACACTACTCATCTCCTATGTATATACTGTACTCTATACCATCTACTGCATCTTGCCTATGCCGTTCGGCCATCGCTCATCCATATATATTTTTATGTATACATTCTTATGCATTCCTTTACACTTGTGTGTATAAGGTAGTTGTTGTGAAATTGTTAGATTACTTGTTAGATATTACTGCATAGTTGTAACTAGAAGCACAAGCATTTCGCTACACTCGCATTAACATCTGCTAACCATTAACATCTGCTAACCAAGTGTATGTGACAAATAAAATTTGCTTTGATTTGACAAAGGGAAGCATGATTTATGTCACTTTAGATCATGACCGCTGGAGGGAGCAAATGTACAATGTTATACAAAATGTAAAGCAGTCAGTAAATTCGTATCACACATCAAAGATACAAATTGTCATCAAAAACTGCAGCTTTACAAGGTATAACATGGTGTGTTACAGTATAATATCATAATAATAGTATAATTTATTTGTGTATTTGGATCCCCATTTACTGTTACGATCCCCCCTCCCACCAAAACATAACTAATCAAAACAACAATGAGACAATAACACTACACAGACAACAAAACATACTTTTTTTATAAACCCATGTGAGGACAAATTACTGATAAAAAAAAGGAAAACAATTATCATCAGGTCAACAGCTGAAATTAATGTTAATCAAATCTGTTTTGACATTGTTGTAGTAATGACACTGTGTGTACTGTGTCTAGGCCTTATTGTTGAAAGTAAATTAATGTGTTACTAGCCATGCCATAATTTTGAATTATTGGATAATTAGTGTGCCTGCAAACATTTTGTGTCATCTTCATAGCACAAAAGCAGTATGCATGAAAAGTGCTTATTATTCTATTGAGCTGCCTTCTTTCTTTCACTGTTGTGGTCTTGGACTGTAGCCATGTGCCCCTAATTAGTTCCATGGTCCTGTTCAGTAGCCAAATGTTGTCGAATGTTGCAAATAGAAATACAATGATTCTTATTCTACATGTCAGAGAGGCATGTTTTTGCAACATGGCATATTTCGAACTGAATGTTCCAAAAAGTTGTGTCTTGCTGAACGTGCCCTTGTTCATCCCTATTTGAACATGGATCCCTTGCAAAACAACTCTCACCTCCATGGAAAAGAAGGACGGGTATCTTGACCTACTTCTGAGAAACATTGTCATAGATCATATTAGAAATATGCTACTAGCTCGTGTCACAGACATCTCAGCGGCCAAGAGGTGGCTGCACAGTCGCGGCTTGAGGACTTAAATATCAAAGTATTGCAGTGAAGAGTAAGCACTTCTTAGGAAATACGAAAATATGCTTTATCTCAAAGTACCAGCTCTGAGGGGTGACTAATCTATCGCAAATTTTACTTCTGGGTAACCGAGATAAGAGGTGACATACTAGCTTTGGAGACCCTTAAATGTAGTCTACTGTATGTTAGTCCTAGTTAATGCTGATAGTGCAGTATATCTTAAACGGTTGGTGCAATGGTTTCTCTGTAAATCAAGGTTGATGCCATCAACTTTAGGCTTAAAGGTCCCTTACCATGGTAAAATGTGTAGTTATTGTTGCACCACTACGGCAATTGCGGACCATTCCACAAGGTAGGCTCAATGAGTTAAGTAAATAAACAAATAAAAAATCCAAGATAGAAGTATTGCAGATGTTTTCAGACCTCCAGAGAAGTATTTTGTCAAGAAGAGTCCATGTCTCTGGCCATATGTCCTGCAGATCCATATTATGTCTCAACCCAAAATGTATGGAAAAGATAAGCACATTTGGAAATGACATGGTACTTATATTTGCTATTTTGACATATAACTGGACATGGACTCATTTTGACATTAGACTACTTTAAAGTGCTGAAAACATTTGACTAAATTAGAGTTTGGAGCACCATTTCCCTTTAAATCCTGAATAAGAACTGCCTTTCAAGCTCTAGAAAGAGAGCTCACACAATGTGTAGTTGCATCAGAATCTATAGCAACCTGGTGGAAAAAGTACCCAATTGTCATACTTGAGTAAAAGTGAAGATACTTTAATAAAAAATGACTCAGGTGAAAGTGAAACTTGTCCAGTAAAATACTACCTGAGTATAGGTCTAAAAGTATGGATAGCCAGGGGCACACTCCAACACTCAGACATCATTTCCAAACAAAGTATTAAAAAATTAAAAAATGTTTTAAAAAAGAATAGAAAACAAAGTGATAACTGGCTCAGGCCACAGTGTACTGTGCATTAGTTTGGTCCGCTAGAAAGTGAATTGTTCCATTTCAATCTTCAGGCCACTGCTTATATCGAGTGCAGCGCAAAACTGAAATTATTTTCTCCTCTGTGAGTCTGCCAGATCAGAGGCAGTAGGGATGACCAGGTGTGTTCTCTTGATAAGCATGTGACTGGACCATTTCAAATCAAATGAAATGTTATTTGTCACATGCTCCAAATGCAACAGGTACAACCTTACAGTGAAATGCTTACTTACAAGCTCTTAACCAACAATGCTTTAAGAAGTTAATTTAAAAAATAAAGAAAAAATAGAAAATAAAAGTAACAAATAATTCAACAGCAGCAGCAAAATAACAAGTGAGGCTATATACAGGGGTTACCAGTACAGAGTACAGATGTGCGGGGGCAGTGGTTAGTCGAGGATTGAGGTGATATGTACATGCAGGGAGAGTGACTAAGTGACTATGTATAGATTATAAACAGAGAGTAGCAGCAGTGTAAAAGAGGGGTCTGATGAGCTGTTTAGGAGTCTTATGGCTTGGGGGTCGAAGCTGTTGAGAAGCCTTGAGCTCAGTAAGGATGTTGCCTGTAATCCATGGCTCAAATCAAATCAAATCAAATTTTATTTGTCACATACACATGGTTAGCAGATGTTAATGCGAGTGTAGCGAAATCCTTGTGCTTCTAGTTCCGACAATGCAATAATAACCAACAAGTAATCTAACTAACAATTCCAAAACTACTGTCTTATACACACAAGTGTAAGGGGATAAAGAATATGTACATAAGGATATATGAATGAGTGATGGTACAGAGCAGCATAGGCAAGATACAGTAGATGGTCTCGAGTACAGTATATACATATGAGATGAGTATGTAAACAGAGTGGCATAGTTAAAGTGGCTAGTGATACATGTATTACATAAAGATGCGGTAGATGATATAGAGTACAGTATATACGTATACATATGAGATGAATAATGTAGGGTATGTAAACATTATATTAGGTAGCATTGTTTAAAGTGGCTAGTGATATATTTTACATCCTTTCCCATCAATTCCCATTATTGAAGTGGCTGGAGTTGAGTCAGTGTGTTGACAGCAGCCACTCAATGTTAGTGGTGGCTGTTTAACAGTCTGATGGCCTTGAGATAGAAGCTGTTTTTCAGTCTCTCAGTCCCAGCTTTGATGCACCTGTACTGACCTCGCCTTCTGGATGATAGCGGGGTGAACAGGCAGTGGCTCGGGTGGTTGTTGTCCTTGATGATCTTTATGGCCTTCCTGTAACATCGGGTGGTGTAGGTGTCCTGGAGGGCAGGTAGTTTGCCCCCGGTGATGCGTTGTGCAGACCTCACTACCCTCTGGAGAGCCTTACGGTTGTGGGCGGAGCAGAGACCGTACCAGCCGGTGATACAGCCCGCCAGGATGCTCTCGATTGTGCATCTGTAGAAGTTTGTGAGTGCTTTTGGTGACAAGCCGAATTTCTTCAGCCTCCTGAGGTTGAAGAGGCGCTGCTGCGCCTTCTTCACGATGCTGTCTGTGTGGGTGGACCAATTCAGTTTGTCTGTGATGTGTATGCCGAGGAACTTAAAACTCACTACCCTCTCCACTACTGTTCCATCAATGTGGATAGGGGGGTGTTCCCTCTTCTGTTTCCTGAAGTACACAATCATCTCCTTAGTTTTGTTGATGTTGAGTGTGAGGTTATTTTCCTGATACCACACTCCGAGGGCCCTCACCTCCTCCCTGTAGGCCGTCTCGTTGTTGTTGGTAATCAAGCCTACCACTGTTGTGTCGTCCGCAAACTTGATGATTGAGTTGGAGGCGTGCATGGCCACGCAGTCGTGGGTGAACAGGGAGTACAGGTGAGGGCTCAGAGCGCACCCTTGTGGGACCCCAGTGTTGAGGATCAGCGGGGTGGAGATGTTGTTGCCTACCCTCACCACCCGGGGGCGGCCCGTCAGGAAGTCCAGTACCCAGTTGCACAGGGCGGGGTCGAGACCCAGGGTCTCGAGCTTGATGATGAGCTTGGAGGGTACTATGGTGTTAAATGCCGAGCTGTAGTCGATGAACAGCATTCTCACATAGGTATTCCTCTTGTCCAGATGGTTAGGGCAGTGTGCAGTGTGGTTGAGATTGCACCGTCTGTGGACCTTCTGGTTGGGGTACTTACGTACGGTCACTGTGGGGATGACGTCATTGATGCACTTATCGACAAAGCCAGTGACTGATGTGGTGTACTGCTCAATCCCATCGGAAGAATCCCAGGACATATTCCAGTCTGTGCTAGCAAAACGTTCCTGTAGCTGCTTCATCTGACCACTTTCTAATTGACTGAGTCACTGGTGCTTCCTGCTTTAGTTTGTGCTTGTAAGCAGGAATCAGGAGGACATAATTATGGTCAGATTTGCCAAATGGAGGGCGAGGGAGAGCTTTGTCTTTGTGTGTGGAGTAAAGGTGGTCTAGGGATTTTTTCTTCTGGTTGCACATTTAACATGCTGATAGAAATGTAGGTAAAACTGATTTGAGTTTCCCTACATTAATGTCCCCGGCCACTAGGAGCGCCACCTCTGGATGAGCTTTTTCCTTTTTGCTTATGGCTGTATACAGCTCATTGAGTGCGGTCTTAGTGCCAGCATTGGTCTGCAGTAGTAAATAGACAGAAAAATATAGATGTAAACTCCTGGTAAATAGGGCGGTCTACAGCTTATCATGAGATACTCTACCTCAGCCGAGCAAAACCTTGAGCCTTCCTTAGATTTCGTGCACCTGCTGTTGTTTACAAATATGCATAGGCGTCGCCTCTCATCTTACCGGAGGCCGCTGTTCTATCCTGCCGAAAAGCTTAATACCCGCTAGCAGTATGTTAATCACGTCGTCGTTCAGCCACGACTCAGTGAAACATTACAGTTTTTATTACATTTTTATTACAGTTTTTAATGTCCCGTTGGTAGGATATACGTGCTCGTAGTTCGTCTATGCACATTGGCTAATAGGACTGATAATAAAGGTAGATTAACCTCTCGGCTACGGATCCTTACAAGGCACACGGACCGTCGTTCACGATTCAGTTGAAGTCGGAAGTTTACATACACTTAGTTTGGTGTCATTAAAACTAGTTTTTCAACCACTCCACAAATTTCCTGATAACAAACTATTGTTTTGGCAAGTCGGTTAGGACATTACTTTGTGGATCGCACAAGTCATTTTTTCAACAATTGTTTACAAACAGATTATTTCACCTAATAATTCACTGTATCACAATTCCAGTGGGTCAGAAGTTAACATACACTAAGTTGACTGTACCTTTAAACAGCTTGGAAAATTCCAGAAAATGATGTCATGGCTTTAGAAGCTTCTGATAGGCTAATTGACATAATTTGAGTCAATTGACAGTGTTCCTGTGGATGTATTTCAAGGCCTACCTTCAAACTCAGTGCCTTTCAAAAGAAATCATTCAAGATCTCAGAAAAATGTAGACCTCCACAAGTCTGGTTCATCTTTGGGAGCAATTTCCAAACGCCTGAAGGTACCACATTCATCTGTACAAACAATAGTACGCAAGTATAAACACCATGGGACCCCGCATCCATCATACCGCTCAGAATGGAGACGCGCTCTGTCTCCTAGAGATGAACGTACTTTGGTGTGAAAAGTGCAAATCAATC